>NC_044509.1:9072365-9094865 GCF_902362185.1 Chanos chanos
TACGTGGCTGAGGCAACCGACGGCCCTTAAGCAAATTGCATACAAATTTGAGTCCTTTGATATTATATGAGTCTTAAATACAGGAGATAGCTTTCGGTGGACCTAAATCTGATTAAGCGGTTTTAAATATTACTTTTTTTTTTCTTCACAAAAGCAAATGAAACTGGACTGCCCTTAATGCACCTAGCTTTACCAATGTTACAATGCTCAATGAAGAAAGTCGTAATTCGGTGCACTTTTAAAATCACCAAAATTGTTCAATGGATGAATTAGCACACACAGCAAGGAGAGACATTTCTTTTACGGAGAGCACGTTTCTTCAAAACTCTCTCGGTATTTGTTCAGGTGGTGAGTCACTCCACCTATCAATTATTAATTTCCCCTGAGTCGTGTCTAGACTCAGAAAGAGACATTGTTAGAGTAGCATTGAGAAGTCAGTATAACACTATATTACAAAAATAACACGGTTTCACTAAAACACCACTTATCTTTGTTTTTTTGGGTTTTTTTGCTTTTTTTCTTTGCTTTCTCTACTTTCCTCAGCCCTCTGTATGAACACTTCCACAGTCTACACTTCTTTTTCTCCTCTTTTCTCGGCGGCTTGTTCGAACACTCACATACATTATCATACAATACGTTCCTTAGTCAACTCCCACTTCTTACTTTTACCCAGGGGGCTGCACTTGGATTTTCAATTTTTCACACGATTAGGAGGAATTACAGGCTTTTTTTTTTTTTTTTTTTCCCGTGGACCAGCGTGCAGGAGGAGGAAGCAACAACAACATAAACATACGCTTGAGAGATAAAAACCTGTTTTCACACCACTCCTGACGGTCTCCTCTCTTCTACACACGGGTACCATTTAGCCGTTCTGTTTCTCTACATGATCACTAGAGCTTTACTTCGCCCTTAGGGTCCTGGATTTAGTATACTCGCTGTGCTGTTTAGCTCTGCATGACAACAAAAAACGCAAAATGGTAGTCTATTTTTCCTTTTTTTTTTTTTCCCAGCGTAGTCTTTAATCATGTAAATAAATGGTATTCATGGATAGTATGGTTGTATAATGCTTATCATACAACCTGTGTTAATCTCTTTAGACAAGGTTGATGATGTAAATGCTTGGATTAATGTCTTTGTGTTCAGCACTCACGCCTCAGAGCGGTGGTTGGTGCCAAGTGGGGAATGGTGGGGTAAAAACAGAACGGTTGTCTGGCCATCCTCGTGGATGAGTTATTACCATTGCCTCTCCATGTCCACGAGGGACCTACTCCACTGCTGTCAGATAGACATTAATGTTAAATTGCTTAACCTAAACCTTTCTATCTTTCTGACGTCATTCTAGATTTTGATATATATGTATTAGGGAATGTAAGTATGTACTGAAAATTGCAATTACTTCTGTTCAAGACAAGTAGTCATCAAAGATCTATTAATAGTTATGGTTTTCTCAGTTTTAATTAGCCAGTCAAACACATATGGCGAGATGAAATGACCTTCCATTTTTCTCAATGACACTCAGCAACAGGAAGTACCAAAACACGCAAAATGACAAATTTACAGTCCTGACATGCATTTGAAATGATTTCAGCTGATGATTTCTCTTTTGACTGACTACTGGAGACAAGGTGTGTCACCCCGAGCATAATCATAGTATAAATCATAAACCATATTTCAGTGTACGAGTCCCCTACACAAATATTTTCCACAGCTGCGGGTCATAATCCCTGTCATAATGCCTCGTGGAAAATGTGGTTTGACATAATTACAGGCCATATTTACCTCACTAATAATAACTGGTACTGCTAAAGGCAGCTCAGCGGCGTGGGAGGCTAATGAGGGAGATTCAGAGGGAAGCTACGGGTCTTTGACACCTCTTATGGATCACAGGTTTAGCTTTGATGCATTAGGCTAAGTGCTTGAGAGACGCCTCGTTTGCATTCCCAATCATTAAGACTCTGATGTGCTTGGGAAAGAAAAAAGAAAAAAAAACGCCGAGGGGAGAGCGCCGTGGCGAGGGCCCGGGTTGTTGTCATGCAGACTTGAGGAAAATCTCGAACCTACATGTTCCTTCTCTACCGGGTTTTGTTTTTTTGCTCCGAGTATTAACCCAGAAAGTTGGTCGCATTCCAACGAGGAGGCTTTCCGATGTTGGGCATCGCGTACCAGCAAGAGCAGCTCGCCTTTTATTTATTTATTTATTCGTTCATTTATTTATTTATTCATTCATTCATTCATTCATTTATGTATTCATTTATTTATTTATTTAAGGTTACTGAAGAAAACAAGCCAAAAATGACAGAATGTATCAATTTTAATATGCCATTAGTATCCTTTTTGCCTAGATTTGCCTAGACTTGGAATACCTAAGCAATTTCATCTAAAATGATGGCATATGTCATATTGAGTAGCAGTGGACTTCACTCTTGTTTTTTTTGTGTCTTTAGTTTTTGCAGTGTCGTTGCTACATTTTACGTTTCCATTTTGTCTGCAAAGCAAAAAAAAAACCCCAAAAAACCAACAAAAAAAAAAGCTATCGCAGATATCAATGTAATGCTGGTTCAGCACCCTGGAGAGCTCTAAAGCTTAAAGGCAGAGTACGGCACTCATATTAATGTAGAAAGATTAAAAAAAAAAAAAAGAAGTGAGCTAATTTTATACAAGCTTAAAGCAATGGCCCTTGTGTTTGCCAAGACCCATAACTGCTAAGGTTACTGGGCCAAGTTTTGTTCCCCTAAGGGCGAGAAGTAACTACAACTAAAACAGAATTTAAAAACTTAAATGTCTGAGTTCTGCTTAACAAATATTTATTTCAAGCTGTACGCTGAACTTTTAATGATGCCTACTCATGATATTTACACATAAATCTAAGGTTTTGCTAATGCCTTCCATCAATGTCCTGGTGTTGTCCATGTCTTTGGCTGTGATTAGACTGCAGGAGACAGGAGACGGTGCCAGGACCGAGATGAATGAGTCCACACCCCAAAGCACTTTGCATATTAAGGTTAATTTGAAGTGATTAGGATAAGCAGCAGGGTGTGTTGCCATGGGGACGCGAAAGTCGGCCGCCAGGGGATGGCAGCGCGTGTGCCATGAAGGGAGCGTGGCGTGCTTTGTTTTAATGTCAGAAGGAACGGGTCACGTGACCTCGATGCTTGATAACATTTATATACCCTGTAGTGTGAGATGCTGTAGAGGAGAGCCAAATTGACAGGCAGTGGGATAAAATCCTCACTGGTGTCCTTTAGTGTCTAGATAATTATCCATGCATGAAGGGAATTCGGCATTGTTACAAACTTAAGGAGGAGTCATTGAAGGAGTTTTTCTCTTCTGCATTTCATTCAGGCTTTTCTCAACTTTATAAACACCTCGGTTTTTAACAGAAAATGTTCAGGTTTGTGTACCTCAGATCATCCCAGCATTAAAATCAGGAGACTTTAGCTATTTAGCTATCTCTTGTGATGCTCTGTTTTAATTTTGTTTTCAAGTCCTTTTTGGCGGGGGGGCAGGCGGAGGTTGCCACTCACTATATGAAATTTGGGCCAATGGTAAAACCGTGCCAGTACATTTTCCCCAGAGACTTAAATTACACGTCCCAGCACTGAAAGATTCTGGCAGTCTAATTAGGATTTTAATCCCTAACAGGGATGTGAAGTTGAGCCTCTTGGTGTGGACATGGATCCGTCTTGAGTCACTATTCTGAGCACTGTAGAAATGACTCAATATATACAGATACATATATATTCAAAACAGTTATGATTAACTTGGACTTTATCTCTCTGATTATGACTTGAGGCGTGTCTCAGCCCCAGTTTCTGCCTCGTCAGTCCTCAGACTCCCTTTGGCCAGCAGTGTACAGTCATGACTTCTTTAGAGCACGCCAAACAAATGGGAAAACCACATTCGCTCTGTGAGATCTCATTGTTACTACACAGACAGATATATAACATCTATTGCATTATACACCGGCGGAAACAGCACAACCAGGGTATGGGAAACGGATGTAAGATCATCAAGGAAAAACCAATCTACCGAAACAGGAAACACGCATGGGGTCAGTTCTAAGAACAGGTGTATCCCAGTGTGTTTCTTCCAAGTGAACGTTCACTCGTTATTCAAATAGCATTCAGAAAGCTGAACATGCTTTTGCAAAGCAACGGTATCGCTTTAAAAGTTAGATCAATAATAGTAAAATAACTGATGAAATGTTCTGACAGAACTTCATTCATCTCACTCCTACCTTAAATTCAGTCAGTGTGACTTGACCTGGCTTGACCTGATATAAACATTGCACCATTTGGACTTGACTCACATCATTTTCGTCACCATTTGAGAGACGTGATTCAAAAATTTGAGACTTGACTCTGACTCACCCTCAACAGTGTGACTTTTGACTCATCTCCCATCCCCATTGTGACGCTTCCCTTTAGCGGTGCTCTCCACAGGCCTCCCACCACACAAGGAATACTTAACAACGATGCCAACAGCTATCTCCGCTCATCTGATGGAGCAGCTTGCCATGCGTCTGGCTTTGATGATCGCGGTTTTGTTGCGTCTACCTTGGTCAGCGGTGTGGTAGAGCCAGACCGTTCGGTATCACTGAAGTATGAGGAGTCAGAGTCCCTTAAGATCTGATAATGTCTGGTTTTCTCTCACTCTGTCTCTCTCTATCTCACTCTCTTCTTCCACTTATCAGACACGACTGTAGAGCTCTCCCGGCCAGGGCAAACTATACAAAATAAAACAGTTGTACCAACTCCATAAGTTGCTTATCGACACATTTTTATCACAAATGCAAGAAAATGAATGGCTGAGGTATACAAATGCAGTGGTTCTTTTTTTTTCTGAGATATGCACTTGTGCTCTGAAATAGGCAAAAATTCCACTCTTGAGTCTCTGTCATCCTCAGACTCGCATACAATTTACACACACACTCACACACACACACACACACACACACACAGAGCTAACCCACTCTTCATGCTTTAGCGCTCTGTCAGTCGGTGACAGGGTATATGGAATTTGCTGGAATCTCTGCTTTTCTTCCTTCATTCTCTCCCTTCATCCTGGTAACAGCGCAGTCTGCCTTTTCCTGCCTGCCACCACTTCGCCTAATCCCACTCTCTGGAAGGCCTGTGATTGAGCGGCACGGCATGCTGGGATTATTGCTGTCATTGGTGGGTATTATCATCTCCAGAGAAGCCAGATGACAGCAGTAAAAGTGAAGCCCACAGAGACTAACTGTGATTGGGTTAGCCATGGGGAGGTTAGCGGGGCTTTACACCAGTCAGAAGTGTCAGGGTTCAGCACTAAAATATGATTGAGAAATACTCTTAGTGCCATAGCTGGAAAAAATTGTCGGACAGGCGTCTTGTAGCGCACTTTTCATTGTGGCTGTTAGAATGTATGGACACTGTCTGGTATTTTGCTTCAGCTAAGCTGTGTGTGTGTTGCCGTCCGAACTCGGCTATGGGTCAGTGCCCCAGCACAATTGGGATGAAGATGAGAAGGTGATGGGTGATTGGAGAAACAGGAAATACTAACACACCAGATTAGAGGTCAAACTCCCCTGAGATAGACAGGGTCATCTGTCACCTTCCACTTCACTTCACTCATATCAATATCTGTCCTTGAGCAGAGGTTTCTTCAAGGAAAATTGACAGTCTCTCTCTGTCTCACTCCCTCTCTCTCCTACTAGCTATATATCTCTGTGTCTGTCTATCTATGGTTCATTTACAAAGAAAAGTGAGGCATTACGCTTAATATTATTTCATTTCATATTCATAACCATATGCAGGTCTATTGCCAGTTTGCGAGACAGGGTGCAATCTTTTCCACCATTTTATTCTGATATACTTCATTTGAATTGGTCTTTAGCCTCATGTTTTGGATGTTTTGTTTTTGGGGGGGTAGGTTGAATGACCTCCAACTACGACCACGACATACACTGTTGCGATCTTCGGTTTTGGTGTAGATCTGCGGAGAGAGCGTTTTTTTTTTTCTTTCTTTCTTTCTTTTCTTTTTTTCCCCTCCACTGTTATGAGTAGGCAGAGTTATTAAACCCGAGATGTTCGGTGCAAGCAGTAGCATCATGTTTCTCCCTCACTGTAAGCTCCTCAAAGCCTCTCAGCCTTACATTATCAGAATTAGCTGCTCCGTGGCTTTTGCTGCCTCTCCTCTCCTCTCCCCGCCGCCTCCCCGTTCTCCTCTTTATTCACCTAGCCCTCCGGTGCTGCGCAAGCATTAATCCCTCTGCCAACTTTTCCCCACATTCACTCCCTTTAGGCAGACTGCTCCCGCGGGTGGCATGCAAAAAAAACTGAACTGTATATGGAGCTAATGCGCCTCGCAGAGGTTTCTCCTCCATTCCCTCAGCATGTGCTTGCCTCAGGTATTCATTTATACATGTATATAATGTACCTATATATAAACAAGTGCAGACACTTACGTACGCTAAGTGAACCACCTAACACAACCTTAACTCGTTGCCAGTGGGTTGTTGTTGTGATACTGACCAGAATGTATCTTCCGGTGAACAACTCTCCCACTCTCACTGTCCTTGACAACTGAGATGCGTTGATTACAAAAGATGGATTTTGCCTGCGGGGGGGGGGGGGGGGGGGGGGGGGGTTGACACGTTCATTTGCTTGGAGGATTGTTGCAAAACCTGGGTGTCATTTTTTGCCCTTCAGAGTGATTGCCTCTGAAATTTTGTACATCTGTTGATTTCTCAGCCAGTGGAGAGACAATAAGCATAATTTTATTCATGAAACTGCATGTTCTCCCATATTGTAATATTGTATGTGAAGCTGTTGCTATTACTTCCTCCTGGAGTGAATGCCAATGTGTTTGATTGATTCCTCACTCTGTGTTTGGAGTCTGGAATGTACATAATGTTGTGAGTCTGGTTTCCGGATGACCAGTTTTACGTGATACATTCACCCTCTTTTTTTCCACTGAAATAAAAAAAGAAAGAAAAAATCAAGGGAGAACAAGAATCTATAACCCCGCAGATTTAATGACTGCACATATAGATTAGTCTGAACCAGATCTGTCAGTTTCCATGTAATGAGAAACACTGTTCATGAAATTCAAGTCTGCCTTGAGACTGTAGGCATTTGCTCCTGTTCTCCCTTCCAGCACATACACTCTGTATTGATTTTTATACATTGCGTTGTTTGAGTTATTTGTTTGAGTTATGGTGTGAGGCTATCGTTTGTATTATCATAGCACTGTATTTGCGTGCGTGTGTGTGTGTGTGCCTTTGTGTGTGTGTAACCATCCCTTTGACTGAATCACATAATCAAGCCAGTCTCTGTCAGACAGAGCTCTCAATTTCCATCTCCCAGTGGGTTTTTACTGCTTTCCTCTCCTCAGGTCCTGTCCTTGGAAAGTGATGAGAGCTGGAATCTTCATTTGCTCCATGTGTGATTGATATGCCCTGCAGACTGTACTTACAATACTGTGCCTGCAGGGGGCAGCAGTGTAGCGTAATGCCAGTGGACTTGCTGGAACTCAGACTCAAGCTTGCAGGGTTTTCATGCTGTTAAGATGTAACAGAGGGGGATCAATCTACAACAGTAGACAAATCAAATCAAAGCTGTAATGTAATGTTATAGGAATATAACAGAGAGAAAAGTCTCAAATCTGTGTCATTTAGAGACATTGCTGTGGTGTAACTACTTTTACATGAAACCCTGCTGCTTACTTATGTAAATTGTACACCCTGATGTGAGAGAATGAAAAGCTCATTGTTCTAACATTTTCTGTGTTGCTAATGGTCCTTAACAGTCTGAAAACAAGTTCTCTGAATTCTCTGTTATATAGTTTTTCACATCCAAGAAGCTTTGCCCTTTTTCATGATTGAAAACCTTGAATAAACAAGAAAAGAAATGATGGGGAGAGAGAGAGAGAAAGAGAGAGAGAGAGAGAGAGAGAGAGAGAGAGAGAGAGACTAAATTGATTACTGCGTTCACACAGTGTGCATAACAAACAATTTGACTGAGTTGCCCTGGGTGATAATATAGATAACTGATAATGCAGATGAACAATGAAAAGCATTTCTTTCTTTGGTTGGTTGTTCGCTGAGAGGAAAAAGAGAAGAGGGGGCCGCAGATCGTTGTCTCTCAGCCCATGGGTGTGTGTGTGTGTGTGTGTTTTGTTTTTTCTTTTTCTTTTTCTTTTTCTCCAAGAGTTTTGTGTGAGTGTGCGTGCGCCTGGTTTTCTCTCCCTCTGTCTGTTTGTTCTAATTCGTTTCCTTCAGCTGGAACGCTAGCACAGTTCTAGGAAGGCTAACAGGATTAAGAGCTGATCGGCCCATCCTTCTCTCACCCTGGCTACCCGCCGGAGACGCAGGAAAGAGGCCATTTCTATGGAAATGCAATGTTTACACGCATGGGAGAAGTCTATTATCTGGCGTTTTGGGCACGTAAAGAGAATGGCAGACTGTGAATTTTTTTTTTTTTTTCCCCTTCATCTGATTCCTCTCCATCCTTTTTTTTTCCATCTTTTTTCTCCCCCCCCCCCTTTTTTTTGCTCATCCAGAGGAAAAACAAATTGTGTAAATGTCCTTGTGCTTGATTACACACCCTAACCCCACTGGCAGGATAACTCAGTGTATCTGAAGAGTCATCTCTCTCTCTCTCTCTGTCTTTCTCTCTCTCACTCACATAACCCCCCCCCCCCCCCCCCCCCCCCCCCCCCCCCCCCCCCCCCCCCCCCCCCCCCCCCCCCCCCAGCCCCTTTTACAACACATCATCCTGGGGGAGCACCGGCCCTTTTTCACCTTTAATGCATTTAAACAGTGCTGGTGGAATCGAAGGCTGACTGAGACGCTGCAGTGCAGAGTCCAGCAGTGGGAGACGGGACCTTATCAGTGGGTTGGATATGAGGTGGTCAGGGAGGGGGGATCTACTGGGAGATGCAAAATGAGAGGTAGTAATTTGGAGACAGCACTCAACACCTTGTAGAAAATAAAGAGCTCCTCTGTTGAGAGAGGACATCTTCTTCTGAGTGTTCACTGACACTCTTGACACCATTTCTGAGCCAAATGTGACAAAACAGAGGTGCTGTTTTAGGTAGAGGTCATCTGATTGTTTACATGTTGTCTGGTTCGTAATATAAAACATGAGAAAGACTAAATCTCAGGCAAAAATCTAGAGAGAATAAGAATATATACTTTTATATCTTTCGCTGATCCTTCGTTCAGGGAAATGACTTCATTGAACAATATGTATGTTGTACGGGTATGCAATCAGACATGCCTAAACATTTTTTGTGTTGTTTAAAAAAAAAAATCTAATGTACCGCTACAGTCTATTTGGCCATTGATCTTGAAATTAGAGTTCATGAGTGCGTCGATGGACCAAGATAGATCAATCTGAGACCACAAATCACATGACCTGCCTGCAGGCAGGAATAAGTGGTCAAAGGTCGTACGTTCTTTCCCATGACAACTGAAAATCGTTTCTTTTTCCCCCCTTCACATCCCAGACTTAGTCTATTGGAAAATTCTCTACAATGCACCAAATGATGAAGTCACTTTCGTTGACAAGACCTCACACATCAATAATGCTAACACTCCTTGCCATCAGACAAGAGTAAATGTTCTCTTTCAACTACGTTGTCATGGAGAGATTAATTGATTGAGACAGTTACCAGGGCTCGAAGCTCATTTGAAACTAATTGATCAAAAGGTGACTGACCTCCTCTCTTAACAAAGTAGTCGTCTCAGAGTATCATGTCTAAATATGGAGCCTTTATTTGCCTCTTCATTTAGACGACATTACTATTTTAAACCTGGTGTTGAATCTCCCAGTTTGTGGCATTTGCGTTCAGTTGTTGCATTTCCGAACAATCTGTTGTGTGAGTACGAGTGCTACTATTCCAGAGTCAACGTGTTCACCAGACACCCAAAGGTAACAAATACCTGTTTTACCCTTCACTTCCACACACAGCATAATTCATTTCCCCATCTGCAGCAACATCTGAGCGGTAACAAAAATATACTTTTTTTTTTTTTTTCTTTTCAGGCTCATTCTCGATAAATGGAATCTACTCTTCCAAACTTCCCCGTGGTAGAGCATATGGGTAGAACTGACACCTCTTTCCTCTTAAGTAGTCTAAGTTGTTTGCCTGGCTTGTGTTCTTTCATGGAACAGATAGACTGAGATTTGTCACAGAGACTGCAGCTACTCCTCCCAGTTCAGACTTGTGTGGACAGGACAGGTGTCCACTCTGGCTAGAATCTGTTGACTGGACCTGGCCCTGAACGCTCTGTCACCAACACCATCTGTTCACACCAACCCACCGGTGCTGGACAAACATAGCCATGAAGGGGTAATGGTGCGCACAAAGAGGTCTGCGACCTTGACACTGTTCAGGAGAGCTCCAACCAGTGAAAAAGTGTGTGTGTGTGTGTGTGTGAGAGAGAGAGAGAGAGAGAGAGAGAGAGAGAGCAAGAAACGGAGAACAGTTAGTTGCAAGACTGATTTTGTTTTGTCAGTGCAAAACACTTTCGCCGGTTGCCTGGCAACATCTTTACCTCTGTGATGGAGACAGGATGAGAGATGGAACGTCAGGTCAGCCTTGCCAGATTCAAATTTGGACGTCGAAAAACACAGACACAGCTCTATTTGGCCTCCGTGTACGCTGCCTGCGTGTGCATTTCGCCAGGTGCCAGCGAGTGTGGGTGGTTACTTCATCCTACAGTATGTCCAAGTCAGTGTGAACATTAGATCTCCTCCCTAGGTCCCAATAACAGGATCACAGGACAAAAAGCATCTGGCTTTTTGGCTTTCGTTCTTGGGCATGGGCAGAACTCCTTTACGTCCAATGAGAGAGGAGCAGAATGTCACGGCCCCACTAATACAGGTCATTAACAGGTTCATTACCACTGCTCTGAAGAACAGACAGATAAAAAAAAAAGACATAGAGATGAAAGAGAACAGCAGTAGTTAGTGAGTACTTTTTTTTTCTTTCGCTGCATGAGAACACACACCCACACCTTATTAGAAGCAACCCTACTAATTTTAGTCTCTTGGTTATCGAGGGTTCTAAATAATGCATCTGTGATGCTCGAGACCAGACAGACTGCTGCCTGGGCTGGACCTAAAAAAAAAAAAGAATCAAGGAAAAGCCCAGATGATCATTAGACTGCTCTGTCCTTTGCCTATTTGGGTGGGCTGGTCGCCCATGCATGTATAAGGCTGATTGGTTTATAATCTGGCTCTCTCAATGCCATGTGAAAAGCCTGCTGGTATTAATGCCACTTCAGCCAGGGGATCATGGGTAAGCTGAAGAGCCAGTGGGCTGCTGTGAGTGAATAAAAGCTTCAAAGAGAGCCAGGATCACATCAAACGGTCCTTTGAAGTGGATCAGCATAATTGGTACATAACTGTAAATAGATAAATTCAGTGTGTCTTAGTGTGTGGGTGTGTGGGAGTGTGTGTGTGTTTGTGTTAGTGTGTGTGTGTGTGCACGCGTGTGTGTGCATGTATGTGAGAGTGTGTGCATCTCTGTACATGTGTGCTGGCGTGTGTGTTCGTGGAAAGGAGCGTGCGCGCATGTCGGTGAAGGAGACGGAAATTATATGTGTGCGTGCATCACAAGCTGACATCGGTTAATAGGATGTGTGGTCAGAAGTAGCCAGACTTGACTTATCTTTGACTGGAACATTGAGTGTCACAGTCCCAGAGAAAACCGCAACAGATGCCCTTGAGTTGAATGTTTACCTGAGTAAACACTCACCTGGATGCACACACTGGAGAAAAAAAAAAGAATCTCTACAAAACACTGAAGTGAAAGAGACAAAAGCTGTGTGTGATTATGTAAGCACAGAATGAATAGCTCATGTCCTTGGGCTATTAAATACGTGCAGAAACATTTGACAAAAGAAGATGGAAACACAAAGATGAACTGCTTCCTTCATCTTGACCGACTTAAAAACTAAACAAATTTTGAGACTAAGATGTTTCGGTGTTTTAGCTACTTAAACCTTGAGGAGAGTATAATTGGACTTCCTTTATGTACTAAGCTAGTAATCATGCCTTTTCTTCTAATGGCACAGAAATGCTTTTATAATGGTATCGATAGTATTGATCACTATTGATAGCAGCCTAAAGTTTCCCCCCAACCGCAGTCAAGCATAATGGACTGTTCCACTAAATCAAGGGCCTTTTAAGCTCAGGGGTTACGACAATAGACCTACAATTGAACCATTACATCTACCTATGTGATAAATGCACCATTCAGATTAAAAAACACAGCAACCTAAACAGCTGACACCATTATTTATCTACGACAATGACAGCAGGTCTGCGTGTATATTCTGTGTTGAAACTCTAAACTGTTTTACTGTTGTGCCACACAATTTGCTTTTGTTTAAGTGCAGATTACATTTTCAAACATATCTAATTACTTGCCATACACAATCTGATGATTTGTGTGGTAGCTATTCTGATTTCATGTGCTCAGAGGTCTCCTGGAGGAAGAGTTATCTGGATACTGTAACGGCATATCACCTTTCATTTCTTTTGTTTGGAGAGAAAGTAATGACTTAGAGAATGACTCACGGGGTTTAATGGTCAGGCTCTTGGTTTAAATCTCACGTGGTAGACTATTTGCATGACATCTGCTTTGACTAATTTAATAAAGATTTGACAGCATTTGTTTTTTTCAAATGCACCTGCTATAAATGTTTACATTACATATATTTCTCTCCCCCGCTATAATCGTTTTGTCAATGCGTATCTACACATGTGGAAAACTGTAATTTGTTAATGCAGAACTATTGTATGTGTTTGCAGCAGATCTCTGTAGGTTGTTACATAAAACCCACTAATTACATGAGAACATGTGTTTGATGCAAACATGTTTTTGCAGATCAACTCATTAGTGTACACACACACACACAGATGCACACACACATGTAGGCGCGCTCGCACTCACATATACAGACAGACACAGACACACACACACACATACACACACACACACACACACACACACACAAATTCACACACACACAGATGCACAAAAGCTGGCTTTTAGTGTTGCTGACAGAGGCAGCTCTCTATTTTTATGGCCTCTATGTGCAGAAGTTATTGTGTTTTCACGCCAGGCTCATTAATTCAGGTAAATAATTAACCCAGTTAGTACATAGGGCATACTAAACTCTAAACATGAAATCCATTCCTTTCCTCTGCTTGGATTTTGTTTGTTTGTTTGTTTGTTATCAAAACATCAACATAGCGGGCTGTTAGGATTTACTGTTTCATCAAACATAATAAAATACACCAACCCACCACCACTACCCATCATTTAAAAATACATGAAATATTTCAGGGCAATTTTCATAAACAGGCTCCTCTCATCCAAAATTCATTTCGGCCATAGGCTTCAATGGGGAAGTTGTTGTTGACTGTTTGGGTGATGGGTTGTGTTTTTACAATAATGATACTAGGGAATATGCTGAAGTAGGGCAGTACATTAAATGAAGAGGTAAACTGGCGTGTCTTCTTGTGCATTGATGACTAAAACAATGACAAGAGGAGAATTTCAATCCTCTTCTTTGATTTTGATCACCTTGAATTTTAATTTTGAATTTTGAATAGAACAACGAATGAATTCATTCTAACACATATCACTCAATTCAATACAAGGTAAAAATCAACTTATTTTTTTCGAACTTCATGCATTTCTGAATACTGAATTAATTACAAATAAACATTTTCTCATGATAATACTGTGTTGATGGAAATAACTATTTGTGGTAAACAGTGGAACTGGAGGTGCAGCCACACTATTGTGCTGTCATAATGTGTGGGTGTTTGACCTCATCAAATAGTTTGCTTTTAGAGGTGGAATACAAAAAAAAAATATTTGAGATGTTTTTCTCAGCTGCTTTGTCAAACTGATATTAAGCACTGCTGAAAATGGGAGAATGGTAAGAAGCACACAAAGGCAAACTCTCAATGTGGAGCAGACGAAACTGTATGTGTGGGTGGGGGGTGGGGGGGTGGGGGGACTTTATTCTGCTTTCCTCCATCTAAAAGCATTTAGTCATCTTCCTCCATATCATGTCCTTGGTTCATTATCGCCTGAGATTATCCAGACTGTTCATTCACAAGGCAATGTCTTTTACTGCTATATCAAGCTCCTTCACCACACTTTTACACTCAACATTTCGTACAAAGTAGCCAAACTGTTTGTATGGCTCAGGCTTATTGTGACAAAGCTTAGGCAGAGTCAGGGTTTTTTTTTTTTTCCTTTTCCCTTATTCAATTTCTTTGACACTGAAATGCAATTTCTCTCCGGAACAAACGGGGAATTTGTAATTAAAAAATGTTACGCAAAACATCTTTCAAAATAATTCACAAAAAAATAATTCATAAAAAAAATATGGTCGACTCAAAGACATCCTAGCCTTCCTCTTTTCGAATGTTTTGTCGTGAATGCATATAATACAAATTAGCTCCATTCATTTAAGGTTTCTTTGGTGTTGTAAATAAGAACATGCAGTCTTTCTTTAGCGTACAGAACAAATTGAAGAGCAACGTCTGTTTAATGTTTTTGGGTCAAAACAGCAAACGGGTTGTTATCTTCTGCAGAGTTGACCTACATGGATAACGACACAGACAATTTCAGCCCCGGGTTGTTTAATCGTCGATTTGCTATTGATCTATTCTCGGCGGATTGTTATTCCCATCTCAAATGGTATTTACAGCTTTATCAATGATAGTCATTTTTTTGTCGATAGGGGCCGCTAAAACCTTGCACAGTTATTGGAACGTAATAGCGCCAGCGGAAATAAATACAAATTTTCATTTGCATTCAACTTGACTCTTTTACTCTAATACCTAATCAGCCGCCTGAGCACAATTCCCGTTAATTCAGTTTTAGAATCTGTTTATATCTATCCCTGTCTTAGAATAGTGTGTTCGTCTCAAGAAACTGAAATTAGTTATACATAAAAAAATGTAGTGACTGGCACTTTAATTCCATCTGATGGCTAACGGTTGCTCATACTTTTTTTCCCTAAGCACAGCAGTTCACCTTCATTTTTTCAAACGTTCGCTCACCTTTTCTATGTAAACTGAAGCATTTAACGACACGAAGGTAGCATATCAGTGTTAGGACTGTGTTTGGCGCGGTTGGAGGAGGATCCATCTCTGTGTGTAGTCATTCACCGCTGTCTCATTTCACTTAACGATGCAATTGCACACAGCGCTTCAGCCTCTTAAGTGGATACAGGAGGGAGCAGCATCATCACAAGCATGGCAATTCTAACGCACTTGACAGTGCATTAGGACATTGCAAGAGCACAGTTTAAGTCAAGTCAAATATTCTGTCTTTGAATTTAAATTTATGGGAAATTAGAACGAGATTTCAGCTTCAATCCTGTGAGAAAAAAAAAATTGCTTCGTTCGTACCATGGTTTCAAATCAGAATTGCAGACGCATCTGGACAGCCTGACTTTGGACGCGAGAAACCGACATGTGTGGATAAGCACCCATCCGGTGCACTGCCGGGAAAGATGAACTGAACGTGAATGTTGTTGAACAAAATCCAGCTCCATAACTAGACTAGGGAAGAGACTTGAGGCAAAAAAAACGGCATTATCTACAAGTTGTGGTCAACATCGTCTGGTCAGGAGTTTGAGCGCTCAGAAGCGTGGGGTTACTATGCCAGAATGAGGGTGCTGCAGTATATTAGTCTCTATGGATTTTTGCTTATTCATGTCAGTGGTAAGTTACAAGGCAAAATATGACCATGCAAATATATTTCCAATCATCCATCACAACGATCAGATTGCAATGAATTGCAACCGAGACTTGAGGCGCACGAAGCTTTTTCTTTTTCGCAATGAAAGATTAATTGAGTGGTGGAAAGCAAGAGGTAAAGCTTGTAACCTGTTTTATTTGATCCAAAGCAGCCGTAAACTTGAAGATGTTGAGGTATCTGGGTGATGATTGCACCATTTACTATGTTTTGTCCAGTCGGAGATAATCGCTGCGATGACCACTTGCGTATCTCTGTGAGCATCTACACTTTGACTTTTGCTTGGTTCCAAATGGCATCCGAAGTAACGTACAACGTAAACGTGCTCACAATTCAGCGATATGATTGCTCCAGTATAGCAGTAACATTTACTTTAGCTTATATGACAAATCTAGCTGGGTTGTTTTATTAATTGGTTGGTTCCAGGGTTATTCATTTTATAATTAATTTAATTAACCTGTGACAATGCTCTTGCCGCTAAGCATGAATTATTTTCTCTTTCTTTTTCTTTTCTTTTTTTTTTTCAATCAATATAAATGACAAAAGACACAGCAACCTGTCTGTCTCTATTTCACCCCATCTACAAATCAGTAGTACGCTCATTCAGTTGTATGTGTGTGTGTGTGTATGTATATGTATATATATATATATATATATATATATATTTTTTTTTTTTTTTTTTTTTTTTTTTTACATGTTGTCTTACAGAGTCATTAATGCCCACATGGTTGTATTATTTATATTTAAAAACGTTTGTTTGTGATTAAACGGCTTTATTCTTTGATATCCACTCGTATGCAAGTTCTACTTTTCCTTTTCATCCTCTAGTTTTCTAAAATATCTGAAGTTTAAGGTTTCAGTGAGTTTTGCTACACTGTGGTCAGAACTGTATGAGAGTCATCATTGGAACATCTGGGGATTGTTGTGGCTCAGTAGCTTGGCAATTAGATGAACATGATGTACAGGAATCACACAAATCAGGCTGCAGCAGCATCTAGCTGATACTGGCGTCTTACTGGAGCTGTACAGCTTTTTTTTTTTTGTCATCCACGAGAGGTGTGACATTTGTGTGTTGGAGATAGGAAGCACGGTAAGGACAGTTATCTTCCCGCTTCCAGATGGAGTTATGACAAAGGCTTGGCCGGCCCGTCTTTCTTTCTGTACCTTCACTTGTTCAGAAGACCATTCTCAGCTGCGCTGTGATAACCTTGCATTTCCTGTGTTGTCTCTGTCTGGGTTTGGTGGATGCACTGACCGTTACTCTCTCTCTCTCTCTCTCTCTCTCTCTAATGTTGGCTCGCTAATGGTTTGCCGGGCGCCAAGCTATGTTTGTGCAACCCACCGGTCTGCCCCGAGCCCCGCTCTCTGTCCCGATATCATGTCATGACCGAGGGTTCGAGAGGTGGAGGTCAGAGGCAAGAGACACTGCGTGTTTGAAGATATAGCATTCTCAGTGTTACGGTGTTATAGAGGCTCCATATTCGCTGCCTGCTCTTTTCAGCTGCCCACCCACCGTTTCTGTCAGTATGTGCGTGTGTGGTTTGAGGAGGAGAAGGCCTTGCCGCCCAGGAGGCCATGTGGAATTGCCATTCATTTAATTGTGGACGATGAAATGAGTGAGGTCTTGAGAGGGCAGTGTGACTGAAAGCAAGCCTGAGATTAAACAGATAGAGACTGCACTGTGGAAAACAGACATTATCATCCACTGCTTAGATTTGATTGATTTGCCTGGGCTGACAGCACTATTGGTATTATGGGGCCATTTTACAAGGCATGGCTATTGAAAATGATATTGAAATAGTCAATCTGTCTATATCTTTCCACAAAATCACAGATTATAACGGTGACTAGATATTAACATAGCTACTACTTTTAAGGAATTAAAGTACTTGTTGCACAATAACTGAGGGTAGGCCTATGTCGTAACTGTTGACAGGTAATGTCATGTTATTTACTGAGTGCCAGTAATGCTCTAGCCAAGGATTATAAACCTTATTTCAATTCTAGAAGTGTTTGAGCATTGGATTTCCAGTCTTTGGACTCACAGAATGCCCTTTTCAGCTGCACGTTTTTTTTCTCTTTTTTTTTTTTTTTTTTTTACTATTTTTGTCCAATCAAGAATCAAGATTATCCCGTGTCCAAAAATAGACATGCTTCCATCATGTCTGTATATAGTTTATATGGATATATAGTTTTATAGAATTGTCTCATCCACAGTCAAAGGTTAATTTGATAGGCTCTTGCCTCAGCCCTTGGCTTTAGCCAGAAAATGCCATCCAAAATGGATATGACAGCCCGTATGGTTGTGGTTGAGGAGCAGAAAGGGAGTAGTGTTGTTTTCATATGGTTTTTGTTTTCAGTTCTGCCCGCACTGTAGTAAATTTCACTCAAGCATGCTTGTGACATTTTGGCTCTCAGGTAGTCACTGCAGGGCTGCCCAGTCATATAAGCTCAGGAGCAATGACATGATAAAATCTATCTTCATCCCTCTCTTTCTCTCTCTCTCTCTCTCTCTCTCTCTCTCTGTCCCCCTCGCTCTCTCTTTTTCTCCCGCAGTCTGACTTACCCGTAGAAAAAAATGAAAGTTAGGATATTTTGGAAATGAATGGGAATATTATTTTAGTCTTTTGTGGAAGTAGAGTAACAGTCTCCACTACACTGAAGCACTGTGTACCGATGTGAGATAAAATCAGCTGAACTGGGTAATGGACATTACCATGGCTCATTTTTAGTGGATGAAACCGTGTGTATAATTTGTTTGGGCAGTGGAATGAACGGAAACCACTGAAGGGATTAATGAAAAGGAGAGAGAGCAGTTTAAGCGAGTGGTCGAACAGGCCTATGCATAAGTGTATGACAGCAGTCAAGAGAACTCAGTCTCCATTAAAAGAGAGGGGTGAAGAAGGGGGGTTGGAGGGGGGGGGGTGGTAAACGAGTGAGGGAGTGAATGAATGAAAGAGGCAGGGGGCCCTACACACATGAGTGGGCTGAGTATTGAACATTATTTGATATGTTTCATGGGAGGAATTGCACCGGCGGCCCAGGATCTGGAATCATGAAGGTTTCCAGACAATGGGATTTTTTTTTAAAAAAAATCTTCAATATGAGATAGATTTGGAGATGGAATTTGATTTTAGAGGCACTCGCATTGGACCTTATCACATACAGAGAAATAAAAGTCCTGGTAGAATGAGGGTAGAATGGTGATGGGAATGAAATCCATTGTCTTTAAAATACTGCCTCACCGCAATATATTGTATCGCCATAACAACATCAGTTCTAGGATGAATTTATACAGCAGGGATGTTTCAAGTAATATCACTCTTTATTTTATTAGTTTACAATATTTCCATTAAAATAGACAGTATATAGAGTCAACAGACAATAAACAGTTATCCTGGTGCTCATCATCTACCGGAATGTTCTTTTCACAATGTGACTGCATTAGCATGTCACTGTAAACTAAACATATACAGTTCCTAGTTTGTTTCCGCCTCACGTTGCCTCAGTGGTGGAGCTTTGTTAGAAGACTGTTATTTATGATGTCTGTGCCCTGACTGAGGGAAGATGAAGAATGTTCTGCTCTGGAGCAGGAAGTCCCCCCCTGGCATAAGAGTCACTCCCTTCCTCTCCCTGGCTCTCTGTTGCTTTACGGTTTTCACTCGACAGATGACATGAAGGATGTGTTCCTTCAGTCGACGTGTTAGCGTCAACATTAACCCTGAGAGATAGATTTAGACTCCAGCAGTGGCATATCTCTGCCAATTCAGACCTGGATGAAACAGACCGCTCAAAGCACACTTCCAAACAAAAAACAAACACTGGAACTAACAGAGCTATTCAGCTGTACCGCAGCGTTTTTTTAACGACTGACATTTAATGAGATTACTTATGTTCGCTGTGAAAATACATATTCAAATGAAAAGCCGCATGTTTATACATTAATGCGGGTGCAAATGCATTTAAAAATGCAAGCATATATTTTCATATGGGGTCAGCAAGCTTACGCTCACACTTATATGCACACAGGCATGAACACACACACACACACACACACACACACAAACTTATTGTTTTTGCTGCCACCAGCAGCTCCACATTCACAAAGACCACAGCATTTGAGTGAGCCTCCTAATGAAAAAGCTAATTGAACTTAATGACTCCCTCACTCCTGTCTGTCAGTGAGAATATTGAGTCTGGTGTTGAGGGGACGTGGTGTGCATGTAGGTTGTCAGGGACTCTTACTCACTTGCACACTGTTCTTGCTGTATGGGTTTTAGATTTATGCATGCGTTAGAATGACTTTCACAACATGTGATGCTACTGTGTTGGGTTATTGTACATGGATTATATTAGAGTCCCCACTGGCTGCTTTTATATTGGCTGGAATTTGGAAAGAATGTCGCTTGCAGGGTCAAGCAGTTCAGCTGACCATTGAAATCAGAAGTACCACTGGTTTTAATTTCTACTAACCACTAAATGCGACTAAAATCACTCTATGGAAGTACTCTATGGCTCTACAATTAAATGTGTTTTGCCTCCTCTCCTCTCCTCTCCTCTCCTCTCCTCTCCTCTCCTCTCCACTCCTCTCCCCTCCTCTCCTCTCCTCTCCTCTCCTCTCCTCTCCTCTGCTGTGTGTAGGATCTCGTCTTCGCCAAGAGGACTACCCTCCACGAATCGTGGAGCACCCCTCTGACCTGATCGTGTCTAAGGGCGAGCCGGCCACTCTCAACTGTAAAGCGGAGGGTCGTCCCACGCCCACGGTGGAGTGGTATAAAGATGGAGAGCGGGTGGAGACGGACAGGGACAACCCTCGATCCCATCGAATGCTGCTGCCCAGCGGCTCCCTCTTCTTCCTGCGCATCGTCCACGGACGGCGGAGCAAACCCGACGACGGCAGCTACGTGTGCGTGGCCCGTAACTACCTGGGAGAAGCCGTCAGTCACAACGCTTCTCTAGAAGTGGCATGTAAGGTTTTCTTTTTTCTTTTATCTCTCTGTGTGTGAATCTTTCAGAGACTCAAGCGGTCAGAGGTAATTTGTGTAAAAACTCAGCGAGTGGTATACTGCTCTTTAAGATGGGGGGTATGATCCGTGTGTTGCCTGGATTTTGACAGATTTAGCTGGAAAAACTAAACCATTTAGGAGATTATAACCTGAGGTTACATGTTGAGAAAACGTATTGCTACAGAAGGTAAGCGTCAGCTTTCTGCTTGGGGTAAACATTCTTGATGTAAGACCAAGCAGCTTAAGAGATATTCTGAATGCCATATGTGTCTGAGGACTAGAGGTTAGGTATAGGCTACAACTTAGCAATGGATCAGGTTCCTGTAGTTTGACCTTTCACAATGGAGGTCTTATCTCTTTACAGTACTATAGTGTGTGTTTGTGTTCTTGCAGTGTTTATCAGCATCAGGTTAGGCCTTTTGGCAGTAGTGCATTATGTGTTTTTGTGTGTGTGTGTGTTCTTGCAGAGTTTGTTAACATTAGACTTGGTTGAAAGATGGGAATTTTTTTAATTGACTCAACCAAATGAGTGTGTTTAATGGCTTTAGCATTTTCTCATTAGGTCCTGTTTATCTAGCTTATCAGTTCAGGATCAATCCATTTTTAATTACATGGAAGGAATGTTTTAGTACAGGCACATTGGCTTTTTATCAGTTTATAACACATGCTTTCCTGAAGTGAGTTTGTGTGTGTGTGTGTGTGTGTGTGTGTGTGTGTGCTTGATAGGCGCTGTGGTACCCAGAGGTCTTAACTGGTGTGACAGCAGCTTGATCTATTGATCGCCATTACAGGGACCCTAAGAGCCTAAATGAAAAAATCATGAAAAATTGATGAGGTCTCTAGATTATTCTTTTATTTGTTTTTGACGTGCCTGCCTCTTCTCTTTCCTTCACTGGGGGATTTTATTTGGCCTGTGGGAAGGAGAATGTGGGTGTTAAATGAGGTGTTGAATTTTTCAGAGCCTCTGCGGTGGCGTGGGGGGGGGGGGGGTCTACCGGGGTCTTAGTGTCAGCAGGTTAGTGGACTAGACCCTGCTATAGAAGAAACTATACCAAGCATGACGTGAAACGGACTTGAATTTACTCAGAGGACTTATTAGTCTAATTAGAATCCTGAGAACAATGAAATATATGTAGGTTTTAATTTTATGGCAGCAATAAGCTGGTTCGTTTAATAGTTTTGCATATGACTGTAATATAATGAAGCAACTCTTTTATTTTTTTATTTTTTCTAAATGGTATAGCTCTAATATTTTACTGCTAGCTCCTAATGTAATATTTTCCATATATAAATATATTTTATTCCTTTTTCATGTGTTTAATTTTCTGCTGCTGCCTTGAACAAATGAACCTCACACACACACAGATAAAGATGTTCTATTGGAGGATCTTCTGCGTTCTGCTTTGCTATTCCCTTTTATTGCTGCAATTCCATTGAAACCTGAGAGAAGACCCAAATGGACATACACGCACCTCCTATGTCCTCCCATACAACCAGGCAGATCAAGTAGCCATTTCCAGTATAAACTCTTTCAGTTATTTCAGTTTTGCCATGAGATAATATTATAGTTTTATCATTTTTTCTTGAAGTCTGTTTGGGTGTATCAGACGGGACTAGTTGACATAGAGAAGGTCTATAGAGAGCCATGCTTTTTCTCAGCCAAGTGTGTGTAAGAATGCTCATTACAAAACATTCCCTATGGTCTACATATGAGAGT
>NC_044509.1:9097365-9119865 GCF_902362185.1 Chanos chanos
TTAGCATCTACATGGCGTTCACCGCATGTTTCCACTCTCAGCTCAGGAAATGAGAAGAGAGACTATACTGGGGATGCTGTATATAAGAATCAATGATGAAATGATTGTTCCACCTAAATAGCTGCACTACACCTGGAGTTTGGAAAGTGTCACTCGGATTGCTATGTGTGTAGTGGGAAGGGGGTCTCACCAGATACTATATCAAATCAGCACATACAAAGGTTTCACGATTACATTATAGTAAAGAAGTAATATATGAACATTAATGCCACAAAATTGACTTCATCGCTTTTTGATGCTCTTAAAAATCTACACAGTTACGTGTATTATTTTTTGATTTTGTTTATAGTTACAAATGTCATTACATTTGTATTTTTATCAAATCCGTTTCCATTAGATGTGATGCATTTTCATCATGAGCTCTTGCATCTAGATCTTCTGAATGAAAAACAGTCTGTAAATTTATGAGTTTGTCTATTCGGGTGGAACTTTTCAAAACAGAGAAAGACGTTAAGGGTAATAAGGATTCAACACAGTGGTTTAGCTCAGTGATAGATGAAGATACGATTATGCCCAAGCGGATCCCCCAGCATGCTTTGCTGTGGCGGTCTGTACGCCGGCTTGCCGCAGATTTTTGTTCTGTCGTTGTTACAGCATGTAGCTGGACTCCCGCTGTTTTGTCAGCGCAGTCGGAGGCTATTTTAATAACATTCATCACCTGCTGACACTGTCAGCAACCCCCAACAACACCCCCACCCCCCCCCCACCTTAGTCGTCTCCTCCACCCAGCATCCTTACGTCTCTCCTCCCCGCAACCGATTCCTATTTCAGACCAACACCCGCAAAGTCCCCACGCCATGCCAGCCCCACGGCACTCTGGGTGAGTGGTGGTTACTGGCATTAGCAGAGCTTTTGACAGGCTATAATAGGTGACAAGATTGCATTAATGATGGATTGCTGAGTGGGTGTGTGGGTGAGAGAGAGAGAAAGAGAGAGAGAGAGAGGGAGGGAGGGAGAGACAGAGAGAGGGAGAGGGAGAGAGAGAGGGAGGAATGGAGAGATGGATGAGAGACTGCAGGAATTCTGGGGTGCTGATAGCGATATATAATTTTGAACTGCTTTAATAGCCCTTAGTCATATGCCCTGCTTTTTAACGACCTCCAGCTATTTGAAGACACAGGCCACACTTCTTGTGGCCACGCCGACAGGCTCGCATACTCAGACGGACACTCCGATCAAATCAACAGATACCGTAAATCAGTCACCGCCCGACCCAGTCAAGTCACAGACAAACCGACATCCGCGTTTAAATCTGGAAAGTGTGAGGATCACATGGACAGAGGGATTTACTGTAAACGTTCTGGTGCTTATAGGTACTGTGAAGTTAAACTGGGTCAACACAGGTTTGAGGTGAGCTCCATCGCTTACCCTGCTGTGGCGCTCGAGCAGAGGTCTTAATGACCTTTGAACATTGAAGTTTCAGCATTTCTCTGAGGTAGAATATTGGCTCTCGGCCAGAGGCTGTTAATCACAGGTCAAGCTTCCTGTCTCTGAGACAGTATGTAACGGGCTCCATGCTGGCCCTACACTTTCCGGAATGGTGACAAGAAGTTTCCTGTCTGTGGACACTGTGTCCTGACCTTGGTGGCTTTAGACAGACAGGACCTTACTCGTGCATTATCTGCCCGCTTACCTTTCTGTCAGCCTGCCTAGCTGCCTGTCTGCCTGTCTGTCTGTCTGTCTGTCCATTTGTCAGTTTGTCTGATTGACTTTCCATTTGACATGTTTTTGCCACTGTGCTCTAAGGCTCTTGAGTCGCAGTCCCCCATGAACCTGTCTAGGGGATGGTCCAGGTCCTAATAGGCTTAAAAGTCATGAGGGTTTTGCCATTTGTCACAAAACTGTCACCATGTGGGGTCTTCCAGCTGCCCCGAACTCTGGGAACGGGGGGGGGGGGGTATATAAAGTAGAGAAGGGGGGTGGGGTCTGTCAGTGGATTATTGTGCTCCACTAGAGCTTCCCTGGGACCCAGGACCGTTCAAAAAGCTCGACTGGTGTCAGGATTTTTTTTTTTTTTTTTTTTGCCTGATGGGAGGAGACACAGTTACTGAATGCACAGTGTGCACTTTGTGTGTCTCTCTCTATGGGTCTGCAATGTGTGTGTGTGTTTGGGTTAGCAAATATGTGTGTGTCTGTATGTGTGTGTGTGTGTGTCTGTATGTGTGTTTGGAACAATGACAGTGAAAATGTGTGGATGGAAGAATGGAAGCAGAGGCATTTTAAGCATGGGGCTGGAACTAATTCCTGCATATTTATCTTGGCTACTGTGAGAAAAGCTAAGGGGTTAGCGTGTGGTGCTAACTGGACCATGTTAACTCCTGGGAACTGGGAACTGTTAACTGTGCTGTGCGTTAGACTGAGACAGATAAGAGGTACAATCCGCTGCCAACTGGACCATGCCAACTTCTCAGATAGATGCACCGTTAGCATGAGTGAGCTGTGGTTTAGCATTTTGGCAGAGACACTCGCAAGTCATTGTACAGAATTCAAAGTAAAGTCTCAAGACTTTCAGCTGGAGTCCAAGTCAGCTGTCAGTTGTTTTAGGGCCAATTCCAAGTAAATTCTTGAGTCTTTGGTCTCAAACATGAATCTAGTTGCTAGTCTCTTTTGGCAGTAAGATGTATTTATAGATTAAAACTGAAGCTTTTATTATTTCCATATGTGTTATTTGAATCACAGATGCAAAACAGAATTTATGTATTCATACTCAATTCACACGTGTTGGCTACATGACTACACACAAATAAATCCTTAATGATCTTTCCTTGCAAGGTGCAATTTATGAATGAATGTGAAATTGCAAGAACACAAAATTTCATCAGGAGTTTAATGGCAGAAAATAGTCACAGTTCAGTACTGGTTGAACATTGGTTTCGGGGTCATTGTTCACTACAGTAGGAAAATAAGACCTGCTTAAGCCAAATAGAGATTTGCTTTTTGTACAATCATTGCCTGTGGATTTCTGAAACATTTTGAAATAATGTTTGGCACATGTCAAGACTTTTCACTCCATACACATGTATGTAAGATTCTCAGTGAGTGCAGGTCTATGGCAGTGCATCTTGAACAATGTGTCGATACACAAGAAAAACATAAGAAAGCATTTCCTTAAAAAATGAATCCATTAAACAATCTTAGTAACTGAAAAAGTATAATTCTATTCCAGATTTTCATTGTCCATGAGTCCTTTATCCAGAATCCGAATCTAGCCTGAAGTCAGTTGAGGATATTTCAGAGTAAAGTCTTCTTGAAGATTTTACATGTTAGTTTGCATTTTCATTTATAAAACTGAACTGAAATGAGCAGGTGTCGCTAACATGAGTTGCCATGTGTATCGTCTGGTGGTAGACTAACATTGCTTGTCTTCCAAGGAACTGTGTATTGTTTTACAAGCCTTTTTGAATGCTTTGTCTATTACAAACATGCACACTGTCTACACAGCCATGCATATGGCCACAAAATAGTTTATTTCACTGTAAGCTGTTACGGTTGAATGGAGGAAAAAAGTGCCTAAAATGAAATGAAAAGGGAAAAAAAAGCAAAAGAGTAAAATAAAGACACTTTATTTTTTTTCCCCAAAGCCTCTTGCTTAGCTTTGATGGAAATGTTTTGACTGAAGGTAGTGATTTGACTGACGAATCTTTCTCTTTTCTCTACCCTTTTTTTCCTCTTTGTCTGCCATTTTCATCTCATCTGCCCTCAATTTCACCCCAACATTCATTTACCCTTTCACTTTTTTTTTTTTTCATATGGGACCTATCACAATTTTCCGTCCGTACTTTTTTATGTTCCCTTGTCCTCTTATTCTCAGCATCTCTCTCTCTTTTTTTTTTTTTCTAAGTCTGTTATGCACAGGTAAATGCCAAAAAAATAACGAAAACACTTGAGCAAATGAGGGATGCAAACCTTAAATTAATCGAACAGTTAACATACAGCCATGCAAAGATTCTTTTCTTAAAAGTCTGGACATGCTAGGTTCACCGTTATATTGACTACAGTGACTAGAGGAAGAGCGACTGTGGAAAACTGGCGTCTGTTTGGGTATGTTTGGCAGGAGTTTGATGAAAACTGCTCTACTTGATGGTTTTTTTTTTTTTCTTTTTGAAGAACAGTGGCTAAGACGACGGTGGTATGGCAGACTGAGGGAGAGACGACAGCGGCTAGGGTCAGCTGTGTGCAAAAGCACATAACCTTTCACAATACTGTGTGGGCTGATGATCCAAGACAAGACAAACAAGCAGGCCAGAATCCATCGACTTTAAATATCAGTCTAAAACGCCAAGCAGGCAGTTTCATCAGGAGCGGGACTATTTTCGTGACATAATTTAGATCCACTCCAGTCCTATGAGGGCAGGATAAATGCCAATAAATACAGAGGTGTCCTGAGAGACTACCTGCAGCGCATTTTAAAGCCTTTTTCTGTCCGGACTGGTGTGGTCTTTTTCAGCACGGCGCTGCTTCCATTCACGTGGCACGAGTGATCAGTGGTTTGAGCATGGTTTGGTTTGAGAATGGTTTGAGCAGCGTAAAATCCATTTGCCAAATTGTTCTTAAGTCCCTCCATTTTTTGGACACAGGTGCAGCTAAAATATATGTAAATAAAGGAGGTAAGGGGGTGGGGGGGTGTGGCGAGACGGGGTGGGCAGAAAAAGACGGAGAGATCTTTTTCAGCATGGCAGTACTTCCATTCACGTAGGGTGAGTGGTCACTGAATCATTTGAGCATCATTAAATCCACATGCCAAATTGTTCCTAATGTTCTTCCTTTTTTTCGAACCCAAACGTAGCTAAAATATGTGTAAACAAAGCAGGTAAGGGCAACAGAAAAAGACGGAAAGAGGTTTTGAGAAAGACAACAAAGGAAGTGAGGGAACAAACAGTTGAAGGCACAAAGGACTTATGAGAGGACGGAGAGAAGATGTAGTCAGCACATCCACACACATGTTCACACACACACACACACTTTTTTTTTTTTGTCCCCCTTACCCACCTGCTGATTGTGGCTTAGCAGAGGCAGACAATCAAAGGAGTGTTGGCCTACAGAGTCAATCAGAGCTTCATTAGGGAGCTAAATGAGTTTTTATGGATTTAATAGGTGACCTGCACACCTGTGCTGTGCTGTGCAAATCCAACAGGGCTCCTGGTCCTGGCCCAGAGTCCATCGGGAAATTAAAAGGCTTCGCAGAAAGGCCAGGAGTTAATGGTTTCTGTTTAGTCTCAGTAAAATCCGCTAATTAGTTAATCAAAGATTGTGCCCTCTTCCTACTGGCGTAAACACACATGCAAGTACATTAGACACTGGGCTCACTACCTCACTAAAGCCAGCCTATGTGATGAACTGTCGCGTACAGACTCTGTATGTGTGTGTGTGTGTGTGTGTGTGTGTGTGTGTGTGTGTGAGCGTGTGCTTAAACTTACAGGGGGTTGGGGTACTAATGTGTTGTTGGGCACACTGAGTGGTGAAGTTCTGGTGCAGTGTGAAAGCTTAGCATGACGCATAATGTATTGAATGACTTTATGATGGATGAGACACATTGGAGGATCAGTTAAACAATAAGAAATCAATTCAAGGAAAGACAAGCTCATTAGACGTAGCGAGAGGGGAGGGGCTGGGAGTTCTCAGACAATATCCCTCTCCAGCAACAATGGAAGAACCAAAAGACAAAATCCTACAATGGATGAAGATTCAGTCTCAGTGCTGTTTCCTGTCATTTTGTTGCTTTTCTTGTCTCAGGTTGAGTGTATCTCCCTTAACATTTCTGGTGGTTGAAAGAGGTTTTAGTCACTTAGTCATGAGACTAAATATATACAGTAATACCTATGTAAATAATTCCTCTTCTACATCTTTCTCTCTCTTTCTTTCACATTGCTGGGGGTTAGGAAGTGAACATCTGTCCTGTCAGCCAAAGGGGCCTCAGTAGTAGCTGAATTATTCATATGTCTTAGCCTACAAACCCGTTTATGTAGGCCAGGCTACAATCTCTCCTGTCTCTTCACAAACTCTCTCTGCTCTTTCTGACCTTGCTATCCACTTACTCACCTAGAAATCTTTCAGTGACATCATCAGATTAAAAGCCTGCCGTTACAGTTTTACTCCGTGGCAACAATGATGCAAGATTTACAGAAAAACAGAAATATTGATTTATTCATGAAAGTTTGTGCTTGCTCCTTTTACAAAAATAGATAAATAAATAAAAGATGGCTTACATCTGACATCTGTGTAAGTAGGTTGGTCACGTTAGGTAAGTGGCTTCTCTCATCCCTTCTCTTTTTCCTTTACATCCTTTTTTCCCCTGGATTCACTCACTCTCTTTCCCCTCCCTTCCTCCCTTTCTCACGTTTTCCCCCCCATTAAGAAGATGTTCGGGACTGCGGTGGATTGTCTCCTATATTTGGACACAATCCTCATCAAATTGGCGAGAGAGTGGGCAGATGTCAGGAACAGCTGCACGGTGATAGGCTAAACCTCTTGAACCTGTCAATCAGTGTGTTTGTCTTAATTCATTCGCTGACATGGTGTGAGAGGTAATTGATTAAATGCAATCTCGCTCAATTAGCGTGTAGCTTTCTCCATTATGTGATACATACTCCTTGGTTGGGGGGGGGGTGTACGCACGGTGGGATTAGCGTCTGTTTGCCCGACGGTTCGCCTCCAAACACAGCATTCCGACAGTTAAACATGCCCCCACCGTCCATCTATCACCGCCCCCAAACATTACCATATCTTTTAACTCCTTCATCGTTTTCCTCTCTTTCATTCTTCATTTAACCCTGTGTCACCCAGCCTGTTTCTCTTTATGTGTCTCCTTCACATCTACTTAATTCAGCGACTCTTTGCTGTTTCAACCACACAGCATCGAGAACACTCACAACCCCCCCCCCCCCCCCCCCCCCCCCCCACCCCCCGTCTTCAGCCGAAGTCAGAAAAGCTTCTTTCCCAATACAGTTTGCCTGTTTTCATCCAAGCACATGAACCAGGTTTCCGTTGTGATCTCAGAAGAGCACAGGTGTAGCCTGCGAGCCAAAGGCAATCTCCAATCCCAGGGCTGGGATGTAAATCGAGAGAACAGTTGCCCTTAGTAACAAAAGCAGATAGGATGGGATGGGGCGGGGGGGGGGGGGGATTGGATTATGGGAAGAGCAGTGCTCTGCTGGTTAGTGTTAGTTAGGGATCATGCCTCAGTGCGTAATGTGCACTTGTCCATTGGTGCAGATGTTGAGTGTGTAGGGACTAAGGGCGGCAGACTGACCGTTCTGACTGACTGTGTGTGTGTGTGTGTGTGTGTGTGTGTGTGTGTGTGTGAGAGAGAGAGAGAGAGAGCAAAAAAAAAAAAAAAACCAGGAGAATGGCTTAGTGTGTGCGGCCTGCACAAGCAGCTGTTTCCGCACAGTGTCTGTGTGTTTGTCATCTGGCCAGTAATCTGGTCAGTGAAGGGCATTGAGATTACTGAAGAGAGAGGGTATAGACCCCAGCTGTCTGTTCCCTCTGGAGCACCCTGAGACACACACCCCTCCCATGTGTTCCCCTCTTTTCCCCAACACACACACACACACACACACACACACACAAACAAAATTGTAAGAATTAGGGCAGTGGGCCCATTGCTGCCTATAGAGAAGTATCTAGAAGAACTAACTATCTTTCTCTTTCTTGCTCTCTTTCTTTTTTTTTTTCTTGATCTCACTCCTCCTCTTCTCTTGCACTCCTCAGGGCCTCTGGCTTTCTTCCCACTAGTCATGTTCTCTTGGCTGGGTGATGCATGCATTTCTCTTGTGTTTTCTTGATGCTAATTCATATAGACGTCTTGCACGGCATTGTGGGATGCCGCTTTCGGTCATATTTCACCACAGGATGTAATTCTGTTGATGATGATGAACCTGCGGGGCTCATCATCTTTTTTTCTCCCCTTTTTTTTTTCTTTCTTTCATTATTCATCAGCGCGCAGATATGTAGCGCTGGACAGAAGAGGTTTTCATAGATCTCTAATGATGCACCTTCAGTTAGGACTAACAGAAATTCCAATTCATCTTCTTTTACAGTTTGAGATCCATATAATATTCCTCTATGTTCACTTCTTCTCTCTGAAGTACTTTGTCCTGCTGTTTATGAGAGAGATTTGATATTCCCTCTCATATCAGAAGTTGTGTGGAATTCAGTTATGCCATCTTGCGACAGCATATGTGGTGATCAACAGTTTTTATGCAGTAACAAGTCCATAACTTCATCCCTCGAATAGTTTATTTATTGATTGATTTATTCTCTCAAATCATTTTCCACCGCATCTCCCTCATATAGATTGCATGCACTTTGCGTTCTGAGCAGTGCATGAGATGTAGAGAGAGAGAGAGAGAGAGAAAGAGAGAGAGAGGAAAAGAGGGAAAATCCAGGCAGAGGAAACGGGAGGAAGAACAAGAGAACACAGAAGGAATGAGAAAAGGAACAGAGAGAACAGAAGTGGTCAGTCTGTGTTTTTTGCCCTCTACAGAGGTAGAGTGGTGGGGTAGGATGGGGTGGGGGTGGGGGTGGGGGTGGGGGGTCTGGGTAGCAGCACTTGAGCCCTCCAGCATAATGTTGTTTGTTGGGGGAAGGAAAGAGAGAGAGGAGGGGAGAGAGAGAGAGAGAGAGAGAGAGAGAGAGAGAGAAAGAGAGAGAGAGCCTGTCTGTGTTGAGGACTCAGGAGCTGCAGCAGTAATGAAAGTTTCCCTGCAGTGAGTGCTCTGGCGTAATTACGCTCACTGGAGCCTGTGGCGTCTGTCTCGTGCGCCGGCTCTCGCATTAGACGAGCAGACAAAACAAGAGGATAGGCAGTCTCCACTATCTCCATAGCATGCCATCTTCCTCAGTCCCTTCTGCTACGGTCAGAGCCGTGATGTGGGTAATGCAATGAGATTGCGCGAGTACAGTAACCCACAGCAATGGAAGGCAAACCATGGGAAGGCTGTGGAAATGAAAACGGTCACGGTACCGGAGGTCAACCATTCTTAAGCCTTTATTCCTGCTCTTTAATTCAACACCCAGGCTTAGTTACAGTGAAAAAAAAAAAAAAAGAACATAACAAAAAAAACCGTGGAAACCGATGCCTGTGAGTGTGGACCTGTTTACTGTGAGCTTTTTTTTTCTTTTTTTTTTCCCCAAAGGTTCTCTATCTGTGATTTTTTTTTTTCTTCTCACATCATCATATTCATAATTATTGTATCTTCTCTTTAAGAACGCCTCTTAATTAGGCACCCAAACCCCTAAGAGATATCTGTGATAGTGAGGGAATGAAAGAGATCACACCCTTACTCCACCAGAGACCAATTAAGAGCAGGGAAGCTGTGAAGTTCACGTGAGGTGTGCGTGTGTGTATGTGCCTGAGTGTGTGTGTGTGTGTGTGTGTGTGTGTGTGCGTGTGTGTGTGTGCACGTGTGTGTGTGCGCGCGTGTGTGTGTGTCTCGCTCTGTCTCCGTGTGAGTACAACACGTGATGGACAGTTCTGCCTTGAAACAGTAGAATCTTGATGGAAAGAATGAGGAGGAAGCGAAAGAATGGGAGCTAAGATGGATGATGACAGATCGGCTTCCGTCCTCAAAAAACCATCTCCTGAATTTCAGCATTCATCGCCTTTGTGTGCAGCAGGGACATGTGAATGTTTTAATTAGTCTGAGAGCTGAAGTTAAAGCAGAATGCTTTGAGTGGTATCCTTCTGTGTTTGCTCAATTAAACAGTGATTGTGTCTAATTGCCTCAGCAGCTAAGGTTTGAAATGAGAACGCGTATTAGCAGGGCTGTGCTGATGTCGATGGCTCATTTTTACTATGTTACAGTCTTTTGGGAGAAATCAAATATTTGATGGAGCCAATAATTGCATTCCTTCTCTGGCTCTTTCTCCCTTTCACTGTCGGTTTTGTCCATTAACGGATACACTTGCCAACGCAGCAGTATCCAAAGCAGTGTTCGCTAATGTCAGTGTGAAATGAGCTTTTACAGGCAGCAAATCACTGTGGAATCATTATGCATCCCCACATCTCTGTCATCATCAGGGTTTATATTAAAAAAAAAAAAAAATCAATATCAGTTACATCAATAAATCAATTTAGTATAATATGAGCATATCAGTTTGATGTTGAATATAAAATACTGCATTTAGCAGTTCTTAATTTATCCTAATGAGATTTTTTTACCCCCTTTTTTTTTTTTTTTTTTTTTTTTTAAATAAGCCAGCTCTTGAAATGGTATCATTTCCTCAATCACTTTTCTCTGCAGCAAAGTGTTCAGATATACATTACTTCCCTCCCCTCCTGCTGTGCCCGTTTTTTTTTTTTTTTTTGCTCTCTTTTCCTTTTCGTCTTTTTTCTCTCACTCTCTCTCTCTCTCTCTCTCTCTCTCTCTCTCTTCTTAGAAGGACGGGCGTCTGAAGCAAGGTTATTTGAATTTGGCTGAGTTCTTTCTCCCGAACATGTTTGGGTTGATTTCTGAGTAATGTCTGCTGCAGCGGTCTTATCACCTCTCCACACACCTGCTTTCCTCTGTGTGCGACTCTCTTAATGCGCCTTCATCAAAGACTCCTATCGGCTTATGTTCCACTCGCTCTGGACCTTCCACCATCCCTGAGCCCTTAGCCGCAGTCATCCCTCCCTCAGCGCGAGCGGGTTTACTGATGGAGAAAGGCTCGCGGGAGGGTGCGGTGTTGACGGATGACTGTGAGGATACGTTGGGCGTATAGTCTGTAATTCTCAGAAGCGTCATTAAAGTCAAGCAAATAACGTTGTTAAACGACTGGCGCAAAGTATTCAGGAGAAAAAAAAAAAAAACGTTTGGATAAGAGGATTGACAGAACTGTCTCCCCTGGTTCTGTAGTTCCAGGAAGATGAGAAAGGGAAAAGTTTTGGTACGTTGAAATGGTTCAGTGGTGTTGCTATGCGCATTTGGCTAGTGTACTGGAGGCTAAAAGCGAAAAACCAAGCTGAAAACAGCGGAAAGCACTCTAGACAGACAACACATTCACCACAGGGGAGAAGAGAGAGAGAGAGAGAGAGGGAGAGAGAGAGAGAGAGAGAGAGAGAGAGAAAGAGAGAATGAAAAAGAGCGAGAGAGATGGAGGTTTTGATGCTGACAGCAGTGACATGGAGAAACAAAGGGGTATAGACAGAGACAGAAAATGAAAAAAGACTGATAAAGGATTGTGCTAGAAAAAAAAAAGTTTATGACAAACAGTGAGACCGCATTCCTTTTGCTGTATTTTCTTTTAGCCATAACGCTTTATTAACAGCATACATTTTACAGACTATTTATTACATTGTTATTACATGTATAGTACAATCTATACAGATAAATACTACTAATTATATGCTATCCATGATTAGGGTAACAGTGTATATTATACAAAATGCATGTGTCAGAATTTGAAGCTTCTCTATTCTCTGTATAATGCTCTTCATTAAGTGTAGCTGTACTTTGCCTTTAATGGTCTTTTGAGAATTAGAACTAGGCTGTTTAACCAGGGCTTTCAGTGTTGAGCTACTGTCTCAACACTCATCCACCTCTCTGTCATCCATCCTTCCCTCTCTGTCTGTTTCCCACCCCACGACAGCAGGCTTCATCAAACAAGCCAGGCTAATTAACATCATCACAACTATACCTGAGCCTCTGTCCTCTCACAGACTGGCTAACATCGCCTCTCTCATATCTCCTTCATTCTTTTACTCTCTCCTCTGCCCTCCCTCCTTTCCTGCTCTCTCTCTCTCTCTCTCTCTCTGTTTCCACACACACTGGCTGGGAGACAGCTGTGTGCTGTTTTAATTGACAGGGTCACTCAGGCTGTTCGGCTGAACATGTTTGAATTGCTAATTAAATGAAACTGGGCTGGAAATCCAGGAAATGAGAAGATTGACTGCTGCTCGATCTCATCTTGTCTTTCTTTTTGGTTTTTTTTTTTTATTTTTCCTTGTGTCCTTTGTCTCTGTGTGCCTCTCTGCCTAATGTATGAGGGACGAAGGAGAGGTACGTCTGATAATGATTTTTTAACGAGCATGTTGAGTTATTCATTTTCTGCAAATGTTGTGTGAAATCCAGTAGACCAGGAATGCACTCAGTAGAAAAACAAAAAAAAGGCACACACACACACACAGCTGTCGGTTGGGCTGTGTTGGGTGACTCTCTGGAGAACAGCAGCATTAATAACAGTAAGTGGATAATGTCCTAGCTCATATGAGCATTGGAATGGAGGCTTAAGCACAGCTTAACTTCAGCCATGGACTGGCCTCCGACATGGGGGAGTCGGAGACAGGGTGATGGTACTATCAGTGTATGTGTGTGTGTGTGCGTGTGTGTGTGTGTTGTGTGTCTCTGTGTGTAGCCATTTTCACCTCAGGTTTACACTCTGCTCACACACACACACACATATACACACACGCACGCACACACACACACACACATACACATTCACACACATAGACAATGAAAGCCACTGGCTGTTGTACTAAGCTCTTTAACCCAGTGTATCTGAGGTCTCTGAGGGGTTAAACAGTGCTCAGACCAGGTGAGACAGCAGACAGGATCATCTGTAATTCAGCCCTCTGACAGGAAATATGCCACACACTAACCCTGGCTCTCATAATGAAAAAGAAAGAAAAACATGGCCTTCCCGAGCTGTTAGTCTGATGGGAGCTCCCCATTGAGGAGACCTGGAGCAAGCCTGGCTTTGGGCACACGTTTGACGCTGAAAGTATTACAGAGTGGGAGGGGGAGGAGCTTAAACTCTGAACCCTTGGATGAGATAGTGTATTATATTATTTATGCACCGCACAGACGTGATTTTCATATAGTGTATGCACTCCCCATGTCACTATCTCTCTCGCTCACTCACTTGCTCGCTCGCTCGCTCACTCACTCAGACAGAGAATCGAGTTTACTGGTCTTGGTGAACATCCAGAAGGCTCTGTTTGGCAGTTAGGACTTCTTTTATACATAACAGCTATTGGCAAGGTTCCTTTGTCAGGAGAGACAATTCATTTTAGACAATTCATTTGTTCTTTTAATAGAGCATTTTTTCTTAAGAACAAAAGAAAAAAAAAAATAGCCATGTATTAAACCACACTCCTGGCTCCTGTACGTCGGTCCAAATTTTGGAACAGTTAAGGATATTTCACAGCCAGACACCGGTACAGTGACTATGATCAAATTCACACACTGTGACATTTAAACAGTAGCTTCAATTATTAAAACTGACTCCTCACTGAACCCATCAATCAAATGTGCACATTAAATCCACCACATATACATCATTCTGACAGAGAAAGTTAACTGTGTCTTGGAGACGGCCCTTAGTTTCAATCGAATTAACAAGAGGGCTATAAAGAATGACGTCTCCCCACGCTTTCTCAGTACATCTGGGTTAATGGAGAGGCACTGGCCAAAGCTGTTATGGGCGCTTAGATCTCTCACGTCAACATTGGCTAAATGTTCCACAGAGGCTGATAAACACAGTCAGGAGAAGGTGGAGCAGTCTGTTGTGAAGATTCGTACTTTTTTGGGGCGGTTTGTGTTTTTTGTTTTTTTTTTTCTTTTTCAATGCCTCAATGATCTCCACAGCTGCACCATCTCTGATAGCGTCTACGTGTTTACATACCGGCTCATTGTAAATAGCTGGACTGCGCGTGTCTGTTTGTAGCTTTTGCAATGTGCACACGTCAGTTTGGAATGAGAGTTCAGTGGAGTGGAGTTTGGTACATGTCACGGGTCCCTGAATTGTGTATGCTGTGGGTTTTTATACACGCGCTGTCAGAGTAGGTTAGTTTTGCCCATCTTCCTTCGCTCTTCTGAAGAACTGTCAGCGAAGAGTTGAGTCTTTATGTGGACCTACCATATGCCGTTAATGGATGGCATTCGTGGCAGTTTCGGGCGACACGTTTGAGGCTGCAGTACGTGTTTGCTGCGTGTGTTTTTGACCATTTATTCATGTGAAGGTGTCGGAGGCGCATGTGTCCCCAGTCGCTCCGCTTTAGGGTCTTCCCGTCTTCATTTACTCCAGGTGTCCTCTCTCTCTCTCTCTTCTTCTTCTTCTTCTTCTCTCGCTTTCTTGCTCTCTCTCTCTCTCTCTCTCTCTCTCTCTCTCTCTCTCTTTCCTGCTTTCTTGCTCTCTCTCTCTCTCTCTCTCTCTTTCCTGCTCCTGCTCTCTCTCTCTCTCTCTCCTCCTCTCTTCATCTCGCTCTTCCTCTCTCGCTTTCTCTCTCTCTGATGGTAGCAGATGTGCAGTTACCGTGTGGGCTTTGGGAGCAGCTGGCTGAGCGGTGCCAGTGGTTGGCCTAATGAAAAGGCTGTGTGCTGTGCACTGGGTTAGCTTTGGGCCGGTGGCATGTGACGGCTGTGGGACATCTCTCCGGGGGAGTAGGTTTGACAGCAGCCATCCTGCTTGAGACCGCAGCCAGAGACGCACCACCGGCCACAGCAAGCTGGCTGCACTCAACTGCAACTTTGTAGATACTACAAAAAAAGAAAAAAAGCCGTACCTTCACAGCCAGCATGTGTGGATCCATATCCTAGCCTCTGTCATTATAGAGACAGCTCTAGAGCCTAACCATCTCTCTCTCCCTCTCTCCATATCCTAGCCTCTGTCATTATAGAGACAGGTCTAGAGCCTAGCCATCTCTCTCTCCCTCTCTCCATATCCTAGCCTCTATCATTATAGAGACAGGTCTAGAGCCTAGCCATCTCTTTCTCCCTCTCTCCACTCTCCATATCCTAGCTTCTGTCATTATAGAGACTGCTCTAAAACCTAACCATCTCTCACTCTCTCTCTCTGTCTCTCTCTCTCTCTCTCTCTCTCTCTCTCTCTGTCTGTATGTCTGTCTGTCTGTATGTCTGTCTGTCTCTCTCTGTCTCTCTCTCTGTTTCTCTTTGTGTGTGTGTGTGTGTGTGTGTGTGTGTGTGTGTGTGTGCATGTGCGTGTGCATGTGTGAGGCTCTTGTTCATTCTCTGTCTCTCTCGTTCCCTTCACTGTCTCAGTCTTTCTCTTCCTCTATCAGAGTATGCCTCATCGTATTCCATCATAAATAATTTTTTTACTTCACTTAACTTATTTAAGAGAGATGGGTTAGCGTGGCCACTCACTAATTCATTAACTTCCCTGTGAAACAGACATATCGTTACATGCATCCCACTGAATTGGAATGAGCCCTTAGCTGCCAGAGGGGGAGAACTTTTAATAGAATAATGTTCTTTTTACTCTAATTACTAAAGGATGGGAAAAAAAGTACAGGCTCAAAACTTCAGTTTAGTGCAAGGAGATTGAACACTTTAATGTTGGAAAAGTTCCCTAGTGACAGACCGCGGAGCGTAATTGAACAATGCCCCGATAAGTCTCTCTCTTTGTCGAAAGTCTCTCTTTATTAATGGCTAATTTAAGACTCTTCATCAATCAAACGACTGCGGTGATATTAAACAGAAAGCTCATCAGTTTGGTTGGCCTTTCTGTCGACAGGCAGACTATAGCAGTGAAACTGAGCATTATTAAAACAAGCCAACGGTGATTAAGCCGTACACAACAGCACAACAGCACCTCATCAGCACTGAGGGTCTATTCCTCAATATGTCAATATGGCTTCACTTATTAGGGAGCGAGACAAGTGATAGCTGGTCAGGATGAGACCGGGGAAGACGAGGATCTCAGCAGGGGGCAGAATGAAGAGAGGTCAGTGCTCCACCCTCCCACAGGTGGGAGTCAGAGAAAGGACACTCCCTTCACCTTGTCTTCACTGCCCCATCCCCCCCCCCCCCCCCCCCCCCCACCACCCACCCCCCACCACCTCCTCTCGCTTTGATCTCAGCCACTTCAGTGAGCTCCACTCAGGCTGGGAGAATCTCTGTAGGAAGTACTGGGAGGAGGCAGTTAAGGGCACTGGATGCTCAGGAAAGAAGATGTGGGAGAGAGAGGGAGTGTGTGTGTGTGTGTGTGTGTGTGTGTGTGTGCGTGCTTTATGCATGTGGATGGTTGTGAATGTGTGCTTGACAAGCGGGGTAAAGAGATTAGCAGACATAGACAGATTGTTGTTAGTTCAGATGAGATAAAAATGTTTTTTACTTTGTGGTGTATAGAGATGTGTTAATTGTTGTCTGTGAAGTTTTCTGCAAATAAAAGGGTCCTTATTTACAAAGGAAATGAGTCTAGTGTGAACCAGAATTTTCACATTTTCAATTTTGTATTACATTTTGTATTTTGTATTTTGTGTTTTATTAGCTGCTTGCATGTAGATATTTTTAAGCATGTAGATTTTTTTTAGTAGGAAAATGATTTTTTTTTTTGGAAATCATAGGGAAAAAAGGTTATTGACCCATGATGTCATGTAAGAGAATACCCCTCAGCAACAAGAGCTTTCTCTGGATTAAATTTTACATTCAGAGATGATGCTATTATAGCTTTATCCAGATTATCTGATCCGAGATGGACCAATGTCTTTGTAAAGGATGATACTATAGGACATGTTTTTTCCTTGGTTTTATTTTGGTGGATCGGTGAGAGGGCGAGTTATTGTATGTGTGTGTCTGTGTATGTGTGTGTGTGTCTGTGTCTGTGTGCGTGGGTGTGCATTTGATTCCTTCTCATGACATTTGAAATCTGAAATGCAAACAGCTCCGCTAATGTCTGAATATTCACTAGTGGTATAAACAAGCATGGAATGCACAGGCAGAGCGGTTCCCTCACGACATTTGCTCTGGCTTATCTGCAACTAAAGAACTATTAAATGGCCCGGCCGACACGAACATTACAATGTCACAAATAGATTGTAAAAAAAAAAGGGGGGGGGGTGCGGGGGCGGGGGCGAGGGCGAGGGCGAGTGGGCAGGCTGCAATCCAGCAAATATCCCTACGAGCGCACTCATTGGAAATAAAACCTGCTTACAGGCGCTCGGATGTGGCCTTCGCCGCGGCGCTGTAAAAGTTAGTGAGTGAGGTTTCAGAAGTCCCCCGCCGTCGTGGATTACGCTGTCTGCTGAGATGGGCCGCAAGGCAGCTGCTACAGCTCATATCCCTTAAATGTGTTTACTCTGACCTGCAGGGGACACGCAGGACGCGCAGCCCCTCCACGAAATGACAGACAGACCCTGCTCACACACTTAGCCCTTTTTTCACCCCACCGCACCTATAGGATGGTCTTCGGCGTGGCGTTTGTACTTTTTTGTTTGGTTTGTTTGTTTGTTTGTTTGTCTGAGTATAAATGCTACGCAGTCCATTTATGAGGTCGCTTGTAAAATATTAGATAGAATAAGATAGTTATTTCAGTATATTTGGTAAACTACGCGCAGACATGGTTCAGTGCAGCACAGCTCTGGAAAAAGTGTCCTTAGAGCAACCTGAATTGGTAACTGTCTGCTTCTCTCTCTCTCTTTCTCTCTCTCTCTCTCTCTCTCTCTCTCTCTCTCTCTCTCTGTGTGTGTGTGTGTGTGTGTGTGTGTAATAGGCAGAGAGAAAGAAGACAATATCCCCATAACTAGGCTACTGTGCATTCGGTAATAATCCTCTTGAGATCGATGGGTTGTTTTTCTTTTCCTTGTCCTGGTCGTGCTCTAAAATGACACATTGTATTTGGGTTTTCGTCATTGTGTGAAAGTCTGCAACTTCCTGCGGAAAGCGAAGGATAATTAAAGGGGAAAAACAGTTAAAATACTCCCCCCTCCATCCTCCACTTCTGCCTCTCCACCCCTCCACCTCCACCTCCATTACTCCCACCTCTTCTATTCATGTCCTCCTGTGATTATATTCCAAAAAATATACTCAGATGGCACAGATGGTATTGTCAAATCGATGTCAGTATTAATTCGAAGGACTTTTTTGTTAGTACATCTCTAATTACTTTAGAGCGTGATAGTAAATAATGATAGCAATAACTGAACACTTAAGTCTGGCTGTAAAAATGAATAAATAAATAAATAAATAAATATATATATATATATATATATATATATATATATATATACATATATATATAAGCCTTTAAAAAAATAAATAAAACTTCTATGTGCCAGTAAATTATAAGCACCAAAAACAATAACGGCATGGTTATTTTATCCCTTTTCCCATTTGCGTGTGCTGATAGCTATTAGCTCAGTTAGCGCAGTCGCGGGGGTTTCGTGTAAAAGGAGAAGAGTCCGGCTCTTCGTGACTGAGATTCTATGGATGAAGCTGGGAATTTTTACAGTCTCTGAGGGAGTGGGACAGTCCCAGCCAGAGAAAGAGGGGAAAGCATTAATTACCTCTGCAGAGAAAGAAGCTACTCTCGCTGTCGCCGCTGCCGCTAGCCTGCTCCTGCTGAGACCGAGAGAGAGGGGATAAGGAGGGCTTGTGTGGCCCACCCAACCTCCTGGAGAGTGGGATTTGAAGAGGATTATAATCCTAGGGATTATAGTTGACTGCTCTGCTGGAATAAATGACCTTCTACACTTCAAATCCTCAGTGTGCTTTTCAGTAAACACCAATGATGGGCTTGGAAATGGGGCTTCAAAATTCACTTTCACTGGCCTAACCCGTTCTTTTCCTTGTGCGTTTTCTATGATTCAGCGGTTCAAGTGCGTTTCACGATCTCAGATTCCCTCCTCTCCTTTCCCCTCCTTTCCTCTCCTTTCCATATGTTCTCACTCCTTCCTCGATTCTCTCGTTTTACCCCATGGCCCCTGTTTCACCCCTTTCCTTTTGCTCCACAGTGCTAGAAGCCATGCTCAGGTAATTAAAGTCTCGTTATGGGAGATTGTGCAGAACACTAATTAACAGGTCTACTTAGCTGCCACCTCACATGACACCCCCAGTCTCCTAGTTCACCTGAGGCTTTGAGGTTGCCACAGTGACAACAAAGTCCAACCAGGTGAGAAAACTCCCAGTCGTATGTGTGGAGGTTGGAGGTGTGTAGTGTGAGATCTCCCTTTAGCCTCTCTCTGTTTGTAATAGAGGCTGTGAATGTAGATCCTTTGTACTTGTCTGCATTCACATGCTGGCCTGCATGGAGTGGAGTGAGAGAGAGAGAGACAGAGAGAGAGAGAGGAATACCATGGACTCCATGGTAAACCTTTCCTGGAACTAAGGTTTACTATGACTCATCTGATTCAGTTTTAAGATCTGTTTAGTATATAATGATGTCAAACAGGGAAGAATAGAACATTTTATTTCCCTTATGTGTATGCACTCCCTCCCTCTCTCTCTGCTGAGGTTCATAGTTTGTTTTACTTTGTTTTCTACTCTTTTTTCTCTTAGTCTGTAGTTCTTGTTGAAATATTGCTGCAACAACATTTTGACTGACCAAGTTGACAGCATACGACATATTAGTTTTTTTTCCGCTTTTCTTTACTTTGATATTTTACCCATATCATTGCTAGACTGCCTCAGGACACTAAAGCAGATTCTGTGACACTACAGTGCACATACTTCTATAAAACATCCAAGAGCTTTTAATGTGAGGACAGAGAGGCCCAGCTTTATGAAGCCTGGCTTGCACTATCAGCTCAAAGACATAGCAGAGGCCATCCGTCTCTGCAGCCAGCTTAAAAATGATTTACAGGTTATTAGATTGCCTGCAGGGAGGAGAGGCATTATTCTCCTTTATATATATATATATATATATATATATATATATATTCCTTCTCTCTGTTGATGTTTGTGATTTCTGTAATAAATCTTTTTTCCTGTATATCAGTGTAAGGGGAGGAGGAGGCAGCCTGGGTGGTGGCGTCTGGTTCTCATAAGATTGAGACATATACCCTAAGGCCTAGAGCCTTATCAGTTTTTGAAGAGAGAGAGATTGTCTGAATGATGCGTCCGTCTTTGAGACTGCGGGGGAACGTGAATCTTTGCATTCGCACAGCGGCTTGAGTAAATAAATGCCACCGTGCCATTATCTTTAAAGCTCTTTTTGTTGGATTTGTATTTATATCACCCCAACAAGGCAATACTGACCTTTTTTTTTATGTCCATTATGTTCAGTTTCTCCGACCTTAACCCCCCGCTTTACCCCCTGTGGTGGTACTGTCCGTAATTCCTGCATTAATAATGAGTGAATGAATGGCATATTCTAATCTAATCCCTGAAGAATTAGTCTCTGTTAGTACTGTTAGCGGAGGGCTGGTCACGCTGCCGCAGGCTTAGTTCCAGCCGTCTGCCGCCATGCTGTTTATGCTTCAGCATAAGACTGAGAGATGCCTATGGCTCAGCTCCACTGCAGAATTTCCCTGCGTTACGGTTAGTCATCCCGTAGTCTTCCCCAAAAAACACCAGGCGGTGTGAGAGGTTTTGAGTGTACAGACTGTGAACCACAAAACAATCAAGCTCCGTCACACCACGGCTTGTGCTGGGCGACATCAACGCAGTGTCTTACGGCGCAGCTTTAAAGATTGTCTTAAACCCTCCGTTTTAATGAGGACCATTTGGGGGGCTTCGTTCTGACAGACGACGTACGTCCAACGTTCAATCAGGCAGTCTGTACCCTCGGATCCAGACTGCGTTGAAAGGTTGCGTCTGAAACACACACAGATAGAGATTATGGTGTCTTCAGGAGAAACTCTGGCCTCAGTCTGCTGCCTTTAGCCCACTTGGCAGGCCCAGCCTGTGTGAATGCTCCCGTCCTGGCCCTGTCCATCAGTTGGCTGATGTGTTCAGAGAGCAGGACTGGTCTAGGATTATCTGTGTTGATACCTACAGCTGTGCTTGTATTTACTGCCATGTACCAAAGCTGTCATGTGTTGCCCATGTAACATTCCAATTGTTCCAGCTTTACAATGGACGTGGAGAGAAACTGCTTGAAATTTCAACAAAAATAACGTGCAAAACATGTCAATTAGCTTTTTTTGCCTTAAAGCTTCTTATTTGGTGCTCATTTTGAATAAATGTCTTAGTGCAGTCAGGCTATGATGGAAGATTGTAACATTGTGGGCTTATGGTTGCAAAAGAGGCAAAAGATTGGAGGATAAGAGGATGTATCTCTAAATAAAAGCAGATGGAGACAGATTGTGTGCAAGAGATGGAGGGATAGAGTGAAAAGTGGCAAGCAGAGGAGAGAGAGAGTGGGAGAGGGAGGGAGGCAGGGAGAGGGAGAGAGAGAGAGAGAGTCAGAAAGAAAGAGAGAGAGAGAGAGAGAGAGAGAGAGAGAGAGAAATTGTATGTGGGCAGTGTTTGCGCTGAGCTATCTGAATGAATAAGTAAGTCAGCATGAGTGTGACACAGGGGTAACATGCTCCAGGCTGGACTCACTGCTTCTCCACTGTTGGGAGAGACAGAGATCATGACACAAGCAAGAAGGAAATATGTCTGTGTGGGCTGTGTGTGCGAGTGTGTGTGTGTGCATGTGTGTGTGTGTGTGTGTCTAAGTAAGCATGTGTCAGAGGGCATAAGAAGAGGGTGGGGTGTGAAAAGAGGAGAATGTGCTTATGTGTGGGTGTGTGTCTTTTAGAGAGAGAGAGAGAGGGAGGGAGAGAGAGAGAGCATTTGAGAGAAGAGGAGAAAACTGCAGACTGGAACAGAGTAAGAGTGACTGTCTGATTAAGCTCTTTCTCTGGACGTTTGCCACACAAGGCCTCAGGAGGCTGACCAGTTTGTTTTTCTTTACGTTGTTCTCTTCCCTCTCTTTGTCACCCGCGTTTATTCTCGGTGCCAGGCGGGCGGGCGGGCGGGCAGGAGGGGCGTGAAGGGGGGTGGTCGGGCCTCGCAGTGCGGCCAGTGTGGTCTCTCCGCGGTGGAGCTATCGAACAGCAAGACGTTGGCTCTCTGTTTACACAGGCTCAACGGAGAGTACGACGCAGGCAAACGTCCTCCGTCAAGACAGGAGAAAGTCATTATAATCACTATCAGACCAGCTTTCTTTTTTAGCCTTGACTGATTCTCTTTGTCTATCTCTTTATGGAACTGTCATGAATAAAGAATGAATGTCATTTGCAGAGGTGGCATAGCAACCACGGTGATGATAGATCGGGCATATTTATCTATTCGGAGGGCTTGCGGTGGAAGGGGGGCGGGGGGGGGGGTGACAAGAGTTCTGACTGGAGGATGGTATGAATGTGCTGAGTATCTGTACGTGGGAATGTTCTAGGTGTTTAGGTATGCCAAGGCCACTCTGTCCTCTACATCTTGTTCTGGTGCCGTTGTAATAATGTCGTAATTACATGGCCATGTAGACCAATGCTGGGAGGTAAAGGATGGTGGTTTTATCCAAGGGGAGCTAGTCAAATGTGATTAGGGGAGATCTGGGAGGAATAATCCCCCAAAATAAGCTGCTTCAAAGGGGGTTCAGTAGCACCCGTGGGGGAATATCAACGCCCACCCATACACTTCAGCCCATCTGTGCACACTCCTCCATGCCGCCTGCCTGATTGTTCTTTCTGTTCTCTCTCCCTCTTTTTTTCTCTGTTTCTTTCTCTCTCTCTCTCTCCCTCCCTTTCTCTGTCTCCATCTCTTTCTCTGTCTCAGACTCTGAGGAGGGAGAAGT
>NC_044509.1:9124865-9134865 GCF_902362185.1 Chanos chanos
CCTGACGATCCTGCGTTGTGTTTCATTCAAATTCACCTCACACGGCACCGCGTCTTCCTGCTCACGTTTCCCCCTCTTTTTGCTTCATTTTCCTCATTTTTTTTTCTCCTCTCCCTTGTTCTTTCTCTCTTCCTGCTCTCCCCCCTCTCCTTCATTTCTCTTCCTCCGTTGATGTGTGAGAAAGGAGCGGGGGGTTGGGGTGGGGGGAGGTGAGGGGGGGCCTGACGCGGTGGGAGAAGTCTCGCTTTTCTCTCTGTTCGTAAAGAGAAAAACCTCACAAAAACCCCGTCCTCCGCGCCAGAGTCGGCCCAGTCTCTCTGTCTCAAACAGTCATTAGGAAAGACACCTGTAGGTGTTTTGATGTGGTCACAGATGGTCATATGAGCGGTAGGACAGAACATAAAGGTGATACGCTCATTTAAGATGGCGAAGCTTTCTTCCTAGCACGTAAAAAGCCAAACGACACAGGCGACGGCAGAGACGCGCAGCGTAGCGTGTGGCACCTTTGACTGTGCCAAATTCCATCTGAGATCAGCGCAAAGAAAAAGCTGAAAATGTCATTTTGATGATTCGGTGTTTGATGCCAGATGACAACATCTGTGTCACCTGGGGTAAATGAGCTATCGTTTGGAGCGATGTTTGACAGGACGGGGGACACGCACAGCCGTACGGTGTGAACTGTGTGAGTATGTGTGTGTGTGTGTGTGTGTGGGTGTGTGCACATGCGTTCTGGAGGCGTCTCTGTGCTATGACTGACAGCTTTGCCTCAGGGCACTCCTCTCAGTAACCCCTGTTTGTTGGCAGGTTTTTTTTTTTCCCCTGGGATTTAGATATCAGCCAATTATTAGCGACCTGATCAATCTGTCTCACCTACGCAACCAGCACAGATAAAGTGGATGTTTCATAATGGCAGAAAACATGTTTTAGGTACTTTATTTTGACACTAATTGGATAGTTTTTCTACCAGAAAAAGTGTGTTAGGCACTTATATAAAGCACTTTTTCACCTTGTTGACACTTTGTGTGTGTGTGTGTGTTTTTTTTTTCGACTGAGCTTTATAATGTCAATGGAGTAAACATACTCTCTTTGGCTCTCTCTCTCTCTCTCTCTCTCTCTCTCTCTCTCTCTCTCTCTCTCTCTCTCTCTCTCGCTCTCTCTCTTTCTCTCTCTCTCTCTCTCTTTCTCTCTCTCTCAGTGTTGCGTGATGACTTTAGACAGAACCCTCAGGATGTAGTAGTGGCAGTGGGGGAGGCTGCCACCCTGGAGTGCCAGCCTCCTCGCGGGCACCCAGAGCCCACCACCTTCTGGAGGAAAGACAAAGCCCGCCTGGACCTCAAAGACGACAGAATCACTGTGAGTAATCCTCTATCACAGGCAGAACTGTGAACCGCAACACAAACCATACCGCACACATCACAATTTACACAGTCAATTGAACTACATTCAAAAACCAGTCCATCTGAGACTTAAGTCAGGAAGTGCAAACGCTACTTTTTTATCAGTCGTAACATATGTGATTTTAGTGACAAGATGCTGTCTAATATGCACACCTAATCCCTTTCTGCAAAGATCCGCGGTGGAAAGCTGACGATCTCCAACACCAGGAAAAGTGATTCGGGGATGTATGTGTGTGTTGCCACCAACATGGTTGGAGAGAGAGACAGCGAGATGGCCCAGCTGTCTGTGTTTGGTAATGGAATGTTTGTATATATATATATATGAAAAAACACTTCATTATTTTCAATTTTATAATCTTTCAATTCAATTTAATCTTTTAGTTTAATTTTATAAATCATTTAAACCACATAGTATAGTACACCTCGATACTATACTGCTCGATATGTTTTAACATGTGATTGTGTGTCTGTGTGTCTGTGTGTGTGTGTGTGTGTGTGTGTGTGTGTGTATGCATACTCCAGAGAAGCCCACCTTTGTGAGGAGGCCTGTTAATCAGGTGGTGTTGGTGGATGAGAGTGTGGAGCTGCGGTGCCAGGGGCAGGGAGACCCCTCGCCCTCCCTACGCTGGAGAAAAGACGATGTGGATGTGCCACGCGGAAGGTGAGGGAAAGTGCTCCGCGCGCGCGCGCGCGCGTGTGTGTGTGTGTGTGTGCAATATGTACAGAGGAAATACAGACACATGCAATATGTGTCCTCTGTGTTTCTTCTGTATGTTTGTTCCATTTCTCTGAATGTACCGACGTCTGCGTTTACTTCATTGCATTTTGGCTCATTTGATAGGAATTTTGCTTGTTTTTTTTGTCATAAACATTTTTATTCTAAAGGAATATACTTGGATAGGACTTGGATAGGATTCTGGTAGAGGCAGTATCTGAATTAGAGCACAATCTGCCTGGGTGTGTCACTGAGCTTTGAAGTCCTCTAGGGACTGGTGTAGTCTGAGAGACAGTGAGAGACAGAGACAGTAAGAAGAGAGGAGAGAGAGAGAGAGAGAGGAAGAAGCGAAGGGAGAGGGAAGAGAGAGAGAGAGAGACAGAAGAAAGGGCAGAGGGAGAGAAAAAGAGAGGAAGAGAAAGAGGAAGAGACAGAGGGAAGATGAAGAAAAGAAGAGAGAGGGAGGCAGGGGCTTGTCAGACTTTGACAGAGGGTTTTGTTTCAGAGCTGTGAGCAGGAGGAATAGTTGGCCCATTTCCCATCCCCATGGGCAGTATGTGGCTCAGTCTTCACTAAGTGTTAAACACTTTTTACTCAACAAAGGTTTGCAGCCAGATGAATGATGAAGTTCCACGCTCCACACCAGTGTGCGCTCCACGGTTCCGTTCCTGCGCGCCCGCACCAAACCTTTCAGCTAGGGACTATTTTTTTTTTAATGGGAATCCATTTAATTTTCGTTCTCTCTCCCTCTCTCTCTCTTTTTGTTTTTCACTCCCATCTTTCCACTTTTTCAGCTCGACTGCTGTGCGGCGGGGCTAGACAGCGAAAGCACATCTGTCCAGGCTGCAGTGCTAATCTCACTGCAGACTTGCCTCAGAATCTCATTACATTAGATAAATATCTAAAAGACCAGTCCAGTCTCTAATCCATTTACACAACTCGATTTTGGCATGGTCAGGTCAGGTAAATGCTGCTGGTTTGAACCCGACAGGTCAAAGGGTCCATTGAGTGTTGTCTGCGTTAACCTGTAAGCTTTTCAGCCTGTGCTGTTTTGTCTCACAGCCTGAAACACAGAAACTTTCACATTAAGACGCATATAACACCAGTGTTCTGTATATGTCGGTTCAAACACATTCTTACTGTCACAGAAGGGAATCTGCTGACATTTAGCCAGTTAAAGACAATTTGTTTACTTTTTCTTACATGATGTTTTGTTACATCATTTGTAAATTTTTTGGTGTTCTGAGTAGATTAATGTACCACCTGTTTGTCTTTTGTAGGCAGGAATATTGAGGATTAGGGTCATCCCAGACACAATCTGCCCATATTGATATCATGTTTATATGCTCTGTTAGTGAAAACTACGAGCTGGCAGCAGCCAAAATCACGAGTCATCACTGAAATCTATTATTTCATTGAAAAAGATTATGTCATTCATTCAGAACAACATAACTGTTAGCAGACCGAACTCTCTAAAGTGAAGTACCTGTCCTGGGCTCTCCTCCGTGAGGAGGAGTGCCAGGGGAAAACGTCTGAGGAGTTGTGCAAAGTGCTGACTCCTCCGCAACTCCACTGGACCATTGCTTCTCTCTCTCTCTCTCTCTCTCTCTGTCTTTCTCATTCTTTCTTTTTCACTCTTTTCTCCCCTTGACTGCTGAAAGATGCCCTACTTCCAGTCCTCTTGCCCCTCTCTCTTTTCCTCCTACCCAGTTGAGCCCTCCAGGGAGGCTGTATATAGGTCAGAGATGTGACGTGACTGGAGTCTCCACAAGGCTCAGGCCAATTGTAGACCATTATCAATATTCTCCCAGTGTGAGCTTTTCCTCCACTTTCCTCAACATACTTTCTTTCATCTCTCTCTCTCTCTCTCTCTCTGCCTCTCTCCCTATCTCTCTCTTCCTCTCTCGCTCTCACTCTCTCCCCATCTCTCTCACGCACACAAACACACACGTGCGCGCACACACACACACACACACGCACGCACACACACACACACACACACAATCTTTCCCTCTTACTCACCTCCTCCATCCTTGGCATCAAAATGAGAGTCTGGAACACAGATAAACAAGCCCACAGAATGAACCAATACTGTACAAAATGTTATTTCAGGTTTCACAAATTATCTCCGTCCGGCCAAGACTCTTATAGGCTGGTGCTCGAAATGATGAGTGTTCTGTTCTGCTTGATAATTTGGCTCAGTGGAAAGCATATTAGTGAATGTGCTGTGACGCATAGTTTATCCATATGAATTAGTCATTCATCAATGAACTCAAGTAAATCTCATTTAGGGGTGTGTCCCAGATATGCCAGACACTCAAATGCTCTCTCTCTCGTTCTCGCTCTCGCTCTCGCTCTCTCTCTCTCTCTCTCTCTTTCTCTCTCTCTCTCTCACACACACACACACACACACACACCGCAGTAGCCTCTTCCTCATAAATATTGAAAGACTGGAATAGTCAGAGTTCCAGCTGAAAGCACCTTTCATTCCTCCATAGCTTTCATGCTTGCATAATTGACACTCTTTTTCTCCACTTTACCAAATCATCTTCAACGGACTCTGTCAAGTGCCGTACAGAGCTCTTTTTGTTCTCTCTTAGAGGATTTGCGTACCTCAAATCTTTTTTTTTTTTTTTTCTTTACGCTAATTTTCTTTTCTTTTTCACCTTAAACGTTAGCTTTCATTTTTGTGAAAAGAAAAGCTAATAATTAGATTTTATTGTCTTAGTAAAGATGTTAAACTGAATAAAGAAAGTTCGCTCTTTCTTTTGGCGTTTCACGCAGACATTTTGTGTCCTTTTACAGGTATGAGACCAAGTACGACAAGGACGACTTTGTTCTGAGGATAAAGAAAGTGGCTGTCGGAGATCAGGGGATGTTTACCTGTGTAGCGGAGAATAGGGTGGGGAAAGTGGAGGCATCCGCCACCCTCACTGTCAGGGGTGAGTTTGAAGCCCCTCTCCCATCTGTGCCCGTCGGCACAGTAGCAAATATCACCCTGACAGTTATGGCATAATTCATACCGTTATGTAAAATACATCAATGTAAACTTTATGGGCTGTAATTTTTCAAAGCGTGAGGGAAAAAAAAAAACTACCCAGCTATGAATGAATGAAATATTGATTGAAACTGTTTTGCATGTGGTACAAAATTGTTTTTTTTTTTTTTAGATGCCAGATACTAGCGTACGGCATCGCGTGTTGATGGTTTGTGTTGAGGATTTATGTCAGCGTTCAATCTTAAAGCACTATTCCAGAGCAGTTTCATCTGTTTCATTCAGAAGAGCTGAGCCTATTTATGGAGTAGTTTATTTATCACAGCTGGGCTCAGTCCTGCCTGGACCACCCCCTACTGTGTGTGTCATTGGCCTGTCGGCAGGGGTCCTGAGCACTGCTCACCCACACACACACACACACACACACACACACACACACACGTGCATACGCACCCACACACAAATGCATAAACACACACGCATGCGTACCTGCACACACACACACACACACACACACACACACACACACACCAGGGCATGACTGACTGATACTGCCCCTTCCTCCCCCCCTAGGGAGTTTAAGAAATGAGGAACTTAATGAAAGTGAGGCCTCTTGCTGTGGTGTCTGGGCTTATGCTCCCTCTCTCCTGTCTATTTATACCTACAATCACACTGCTCTTACTCTTATGAAAAATTGGTTTGACTTTTTTTGGGAGAAAGAGGGCGGGAGGACATGGCACTCTGGGTTGAAGTGGTCTGTTGTGATTCAGTGATATTTCAAAACAACGTTTGTTTAAAAACCGCCCGATTACAGCCGCGACGCTCGTTTGTCACTGCGATATCGGCAGTTTACGAACAACGAGGACGTAATTCTACATTTTCAGAACTTTTAGCGCTCAGTCGAAAAATCCATACCATCATTCACCCAGTGAATTCCCACCCCCACCCCCCCTCTCTCTCTGCCCCCCTCCCCTTTTTTCCGAATATAAATGGATACCCGACATCATATGCCATTCATTTTTAAATTTCATTTTTTTTTCCCCCCTTCTGGTGTCTTCCTCTCGTCTCTCTCATGCGTTTTGCCTCTCACACACACACCATTGTTCTGTCACCAGCTCGTCCTGTTGGTAAGTACTCATGCAGGTCACGCCACTAATGCACATGCACATTTGACCGTTATCACAACCCAAATAGATCCGCACCCATTCATATCAAATGAACAGAAGTCAGTGTGAATGATAGCCCTCTTTGAAAAATAGAATAAGATTGTAGATGCATGGTTTTCAGGTAAGCATGACACTGATTCTCTGTGTGTGAGAGAAACGTGTTGCATTTGGAATAGAAAATGTGGAAGTTTGTTGCATCTGGAATAGAAAACAAACAAACAAACAAGCTTTTTTTTTCATTCAGATGTTGTCTGAAATGTGTTTTGTTTTTATCATACACTTAGCATTTTAATATATCAGTTTATTGCTTTGGTTCTGTCACGTAGTGTTTTATTTATTTATTTTTTATTTATTTTATTTTTTTTGGTGTCCTGCAGGATGCACACTTTTCTTCACCACTGTAGGGCTCATAGCACTCTGCATGCAGAATCATGTTTGTTTTGTTTTTGTTTTTTTTACGCGATCTGTCTTTTAAATCACCCTCTTGTTGCTCCCTGCTCTACATCTAAACGCTTTCGCTTATCCGACCTTTGACCTCAGAGGCACCCCAGTTTGTGGTGCGACCCCGGGACCAGATCGTGACCCAGGGACGCACGGCAACTTTTCCATGTGAAACCAAGGGGAATCCGCAGCCCACTGTGTTCTGGCAGAGAGAGGGTAGCCCGGTAAGCATGCAGGCTTTCTAACCACGTACGCGTTTACGCGCCGGGTCGTCCATAGATTTATGGGCTGATGTTTTGTTTTATAATGTTGCCCTCAGTACACCTGTGTCAGTGCGTACACAGTAATGGTATAGAGTTAGAGACATGGATATTGTGTCTAAGTCAAGAGCGGGCACTACACTTAATCTAAACAAGGCATTTAACTGGATGCCATAATTAAGCCCTTTGGATGAGAGGTTTGGATTTTATGTCTGACTGTAGGGTAATGAAGTGGTCATCAATGGTCCGTTATTTGGTCTCTACAGGTCATTTGTCATATGTATTTAAAAAAAGAAAAAAAATGCCCATTTACTTTTACCCAGTCATTAGGACTAATTGAATGGGGCTAATATCCTTCCTCACTCTCCGTTTGCCCGCTTTGAGGACTTTGACTGAAAGCAAATCTCATTAAAGGCCAAGTTGATAGAGATCTCAAGGCTATGTGTGGGTGGTAAGAACTCGTTCAGTGTCAAGCTCCATACAGACAGGCCCCGTGGCCCTGCTCTCTCTCTCTCTCTCTCTCTCTCTCTCTCTCCCTCTCTCTCTCCCTCTCTCTTTCTCTTTCCACACGTTAATTACTAACTGGCCTAGCTGGATAAAAAGAGTCTGATGCTCCAGACAAAGTGGCTGTAGTTAGTGCTATGGATGAGGGCTGGGAGAATGGATGAGTGAAGGACAGCTGGGGCAGCTTCACTCAGTAATGAGTGTGCTAACATAGAGAAATGAGAAAAAGAAGAAGAAAATAGAGGGAGATCATGAATTTGACCTTGTGAAAAAACATTTAAGGATTGCTCAGCGTTATTTGTCGTTTAGACATAGACAGAGTTGAATCGTTAAAGAACCTTATTTGTGTCTCTGCTTCTTACTCTTTCTTCTGTGACGTGGTCTTTCTCATTCTTCCCTTTTAGGACTTACTGTTTCCTAACCAGCCTTCTCAGGAAGACAGTCGTTTTTCAGTGTCGGAGAAGGGGGATCTGACCATCACCTCGGTCCAGCGTTCAGATGCTGGTTATTATATCTGCCAGGCCCTGACCGTGGCTGGGAGCATACTAGCCAAGGCCCAGCTTGAGATCTCTGACGGTGAGGATGTCTATGTTCAGCAGGGCCTAACACAACATGAAACCACACTTAACATACATGTGACCACGCCAAGTACATCTGCAGCCACGCACCAAAGCACCTGGGAACCAGACTCAACATAGCTGTAACTGTTAGCAACATATCTGCATTTGTGAACAAAGAATCTATGGTCATAGCTATAGGAGTCTGAAATTTATAGCTTATGCCTCTTCTACATTGCATGTTATGAGAGTAATTGAACGTGAAAATATGATATATTTTTGTTTGTTTGTTATTTTTCTTCTCATACTATATGTTATTTTAAACTGTGACACAATGTTTTTGTTGCTTATTTTACGTCACCAGACGGTTTCGTGTCAGTGTTTTTTTGTTTTTTTTTTCCTCGCGGTAACTTGACGTTCTCAGAAAAGATCCCTGTCACGCGTCTTTAGCCGTTTCATCGACATTTTCCCGGCGCTTGAAGGATAAAAAAGACTTTGGATGGTCCAGGAAGAGTGAACGCATAAAACTTAACACTCTCCTGCTGATGGAGAGACACACATTCACACCCACTTCTCCTCTCAAAGAGTATCATTATCTTAAGTGCTGAGTGGCTGCCAGTTGGGAGCCGTTTTCGGCTTTCTTTTCATTCATTCTTGGCTTTGCTCTCACAGACATTATTGAATTAACATCTGCCCAAGGCTTCTTCCAGAGAAGGGGAGATTTGCCCTCAATGCAGGATCTACTAGATGGCCATGCATATCAATTGAGAGGAGAGGGACGAATGAGAGTGGAGGGGAGGAAGAGAGAGAGAAAGAGAGAAACGGAGAGAGAGAGAGAGAGAGAGAATACGTGATTGAAATAGAGACAGAAGACAGCTGCGGATAGGGTGGTTTTGTGTTTGATGTGGACGCGCCATACTCAGTATCTGAGCTCATCCCTGAAGCAGAAACTGTCTTGAGGCACGTTTCCATATGGATTTTGCTCTCTGTAAACGGAACAGTGTCGCACGTGCCGTAACTGTTCATCTAATATCAACATTCCCAATGCTTTTCCTGATGAAGAACCGGGCTGTTAGCCGCCGGACTCCAAACAAGGTTAAAGAAAAAATAGGGGGTGGGAGGGGGGGGGGGGGTGGTGGTGGGCGGCATGATCTTTTTAATTATCGTAGTCTTGAGTCGAGTCTGGTGAAGAGAGGGAACAGAGAGAAAGAAAGAGTGAGGGTGAGGAAGAAGAGAGGAAGGTGTGAATGTGTTGAAAGGTGCAGTGAAGAAGGTACGGTAATTAGCCTCGCAGGAAAGACATTTTTAATCCACACCTTGTAATTAGTGCTGTGAGGTGTGATGGCTCGCCATAAGCATACACAATCAAAGACGGCTTCATCTGTTATTACTCGTCACAGAAACAGGTGCCGCGTTTCAAAACAGTTCAATCACACAAAACAAAAAAAAAAAACAAAAAAAACTCCCATGCCCGGTGGTGTGTGCTTTTTACTCCACAAGGTCAAAAAGAGAAGGATATTAGCTCTCTGTGCACTTTATCAATCACACTTTTCCTTCCTCATTATTCACTACAGCCCTAAAGGACCGCCCACCGCCTATTATTCGCCAGGGACCGACCAATCAGACTCTGGCTGTAGACGGGTTGGCAGTGCTGGGTTGTCAGGCCTCCGGAGAGCCTGCACCTTCAGTCACCTGGCTGAAGGATGGGGTCAGTCTGCTGGGTAAAGACCCTCGCATGTCCCTGATAGAGCCAGGCAGCCTCCAGATCAAAAACCTCAAGGTGCGTTTCTGTGGCATTAACTATTTACAGAGCTCTTTGCCTTGTTTGCACGGAAAAGCCCCCCCCCCCCCCCCCCCCCGAGTTTCCATTCAGTCTTTTTTCTTCACTTTGCTTTTATTCTGTCCATTTCCCCATTTATACGACCCAGCTTTTATGTTAGCTATTTCTGTGTGTGTGTGTGTGTG
>NC_044509.1:9139865-9142365 GCF_902362185.1 Chanos chanos
TTCTGCCTCCCTTAGCAGAGTGAGTTCAACTATGCCATTCCATGAAAAAAAGCTCCTCATAGAAACAGCCCATCTCATTGTTTTAATCCACTCCATTTGAATGGAGCGATAGGGCCCACTCGTTAATCGTGATTGGTCTGCAGGAGTCACTGGGTTTGTATTTAAACAGTCCAATCAGCTGAAGAACCTTTTTTTTTTTTTTTTTGCTTTTTTTTTCCCATTGGTACCCTTCTTGGCAAAATCCTTGGCCTTGAGTTTGACCTCAAATTAGGAGTATCTGTTTTTTTAAGCAAGATTTGAAGTGTTTAGTGTTAGTTCTTTTTTTTTTTCTTTTCTTTTTTTAATCCCTCTCTTTCCTCTTGTTCTTCTCGCTCACTTTCCGCTGCAGGTCGAAAACCCGTCTCAGTTCATCCAGGGATATCGCGTACTGTACAGGCAAACCTCAGGACTGCCCTCCCCGGGAGCTTGGCAGAGCCAGGACCTGAAGGTCCCCTCACAGCGTGATATCACCCTGACCGATCTAAAGAAAGGAGTGGTCTACGAAATCAAAGTGCGGCCCTACTTCAACGAGTTTCAAGGAGCAGACAGCGAGTCCATGACTGCACGCACCCTAGAGGAAGGTAAACAAGAAAATATTGTCCTAGCACTGGCGTTACGACCATTATGGCCCTGAAAGCCATAAGCCATTAGGGACTTTTTTTCAAGACTTTATATTGCTCTCCAACACTTATCTATTTGGGGACTTCTCATCAAAAATGCTATCATTATAGACAGAATTATTGGGAAACAAATTGAAATAATCACTAGGAATATATGTTAAATATTAATGCACAGTATCAAATAAAGTACCTTTGAACTATCCTAAATACAGCCAAATCATAGAATAATGCGAGTTACACCAGTACTTGGCAAGTGAGAGTACAACAGCTTGAAAGCTGACTTTTAATTGGATATCGACTAAGCTGGTGTCATGTTGGGGTGAGAACAAGTTTCTTCAACCAAAACTCATCCACAAAGAGAGCAATGAAAAAAAAAAACATTTAGACTTTTCTTTTTCATAATTATAGAGGGGGCTTTGTGAATGTTTGGAGTGTAGCACACTTGGTGAATCAGTTTATCACATTTTCTAACATTTGTAATGTTTTGTAGACACACTAGAAACCTGCAGTCTGTCAGTAGATTACACAGATAAAGCAAGTCTTCTTTTACTGAAACTTATTTATTGTATAACAGTTAGTTCACATTTCATCTGTGAGGCATAGCAAGGTGAAATCAAATTAGCAACCACTCAGGCATTGTAGCCAGTAGCCTACTGCTAGCTTCACCAAAACTGCTACGTTATTGATGTGATTACATAGAACCTGAAGGACATTCAGGAGTGGTAAACTTTGCCTTGGCTGTCTTGACACATTTCCTCTCACAGTCCTGGCTCTTCTCGATGAAAGGATGCCCATATCCTGACCTTGTACTTTTTCAGAAAGAGAAAAGAGTGACAGTTGTTGTCTATTAGTTTCATTCAGGGACGAGCTGGGTAAAATAGTTGATCTTGAAACCTCGTGCTGTCTGCTTTTCAAACAGCATCTCCCAAAGCAAGGCTTAAAGTCGGTTCTCTGTTGCCGGTGCATGTATGAATGGTGCGTGTATGAAAGGTGCATGTATAATCGAATGAGCGAGCGAATGACAGAGCACCATTTTTTGATTGAAGATGTTCAATTAACCTATTACTTAAAAGTTAATTAACCAAAACTAATCAATTTGACATATTAACCGTGATATATTACACCCTGTTGCCCAGGCAAAACAGGCCTGATGACAAAAAAGAACATGAATAATGCATGTTACTACATACCTCTGCACACAGACACACCCGAACCCTGAGCAGCAGTAGCCTGCGACAGGGTGGAAAACTCAGCTCTGCAGAGGAGTGCGACAGGCCAGTGGGTCTCAGTGGGTGGTTATGTCTCATCTGACACACATTTTCTTCTGCCACACACACACACACACACGCACGCGCACACACACATACGCACGCGCACACACACACACACACACACACACACACACACACACACACACATACACACACTCACTCTGAGCTGAACCCCTGCTGAGACTCTGTCACCCAGACTGCCATGTCCCTGTCTAAAACTGCCAGCTTCTTCTGTCTGCATTCTAATACTTTTCTCAATTCCACACACACACACACACACACACACACACATACACACACACTTTTCTGTCTGTCTCTCTCTCTCTCTCTCTCTCTCTCTCTCTCTCTCTCTCCCTTATACTGTCTGCCCCTCTTTTACACAGGCACATTCATTGCTTGAAGTGAGTGAGAAATTTATTAGAGATTACAGAGTTCACACTGATTCATGGGGCTCTTGTCCATTAACACAATTAGTGTGTTAGGGCCTGGATTTTAACAGGAGCTCTGTGAGTGAGCACGCTCACTCTCACATTCTCGCCCCCTCCATAAAGGAGCATTTGGAGTGGGAGG
>NC_044509.1:9147365-9187365 GCF_902362185.1 Chanos chanos
TGAACCTCTTTCTCTCTTTCTCTCTCTCTCTCTCTCTCTCTCTCTCTCTCTCACTCTCTCTCTCTTTCTCTCTCTCTCTCTCTCTCTCTCTCTCTCTCCTCTCCTCCTGTGATTGGTGGGGGCTGCAGTGACATTCCAGAGAGGAGACAGAGACCTGATGGGAAATGGAAGGTGAGAACCTCTAGCAATTTTCCAGGACTGTTCGATGACATTTGTCTCTGCTCAGCAAAGTCTCAACAAAAACAAATTCTCCAACAACCGCTGCTGTGCAAAACTAGGGCTCAGCTCCTAATTTCAATTGAATATGATGCTTTGTCTGCTAAGTGCAGGCAAATTTGGTTCATTGTGCTTGGATGTGTAGTTCATAATTGACCTGAGCGATGAGTGAATGCAATGCAAATTAGTCATGGTCACAGATTATAGCCTGTTTGGTTTGAGATCATATCAATGGCAAATTAGCTCTACAGAGAATTTCAAATTTGCTCACGTTTCAGGTTGTATGTCAGAGTTTTGTCACTGAAACAGAGAGTGCATTGCCATCGCTCTAGCCGCCAGCCAACATAAATCGCATGACAGACAACTACCTGATGGATGTTCTAACACTCTCGCTACTCGTGCGAGAGCAACACGTGCGCTGATGTATCGATTGATTTGACTAATAAATCTCTCCGGCTGGGAATTAACAGAAACAATTAATGTGCCCGGACAGCTTTTTCATTTGGCCATTCATCCTCTCTGGCTGGGTGCTTTTGGTTGCTGGTAGGAGCAAAGTGATGTATTTGCCTGTCGAGAGCCGTGCGAGGCCTGAAATGCCAGCATATGTAAGGACGTGAGGATATAATTACTCAGGAGAGTCGGGTCTGAGATTCCCCCACTGCGTTTTCCCAAAGCCCCCAGATGCTCTCTGTCCGAAAGTGCACAGAATACCGCTATCGAATGTTAGCGGTTAGTGAGTCGGTGACAACGTGTAGAACACCCCCCCCCCCCCCGCCCCCTCTTGCCGCAACCCACCCCACCCCTCCAAAAGGAGATGAAAGACTATAGGCATGGATTTTTCTCTTTCTTTTTCTCTTTTTTCTCGCTCTCTCCATCCGTTTCGTTGTCACACCTGAGCAGACAGAGCTAGCCAAGAGGCCAAACAAATGTAGAAAAAAAAGAGAGGGAAAAAAAAAAAGACTACAAAACAAAGACTTCTAAAAATAAACTCGATCCTTGTGCTTTTCGTGCATTTCTGAGTTTGTGTGTGTGTGTGTGCATATTTGTGTGTGCGTATTTGTGTGTGTATGTGTGCATCTGTGTTTGCTGGAACGTGCTTGTTTATGTGCACGTGAAAATGCAGCTTTATGTGGAAAACACACAAAAAAAAATGTTTATACACCTTTGAGCCATGTGAGCTCAGATGTGTTGTATTCCCCCTGTGCTTGGCAGACTAAGGTCTTTAGGGAAAAGCATTTGTGAGCCGCTGCCTTCATTAGACAAAGGCAAACTGAGCCACACGTGAGACCTGCCTAGTTACTCTGACAATAAGCTAAAAAAGATGGGGGAAATATTTTCCCCAACCCAACCATGAAATCAAATTTAATAGCACTCCGCGTTCCTTCTCTTATTACCAATTTATTTGAAAAATAATGTTTACTATGCAAGAGATTTTGGCATTTTCTCATTTAGAGGTGATGTGTTTGCCAAGCCAACCAATGAGCAGCAACCTTTCCAGTTACCATGGAGACTCATTCACCATTCTCAGCTCCAAGGCTAACTAACCGGAGGCCCCTTGATTCCAAATGTAATGTGTAAATTCTGGCTATAGTGGGCTCTGAAATGGTTTTAATACGCCTGTGTTTAGGCCAAGTTCTGCTCTCTGAGGACAGAGGGGGTAGCCCGCCCCACCTCTGATTTATACACTTGTCACCGTTTTATGTCTCTGCGTTTGGTTGTTTATTATTTCCTCTGCTCCAGGCAAGTCCTATGCCAAATGAAATCTCACAGCAATCTGTTGTTGATGGCGACAGTGTAAAATGCAAGGGAAATGAATAATAGTGTTTGAATATCATTCCTTTTCTTTTTTGACTGACTTTAAACTGTTCTTTCTCTCTCTCGCTCTCTCTCACTCTCTCTCTTTCTTTCTCTCTCTCGCTCTCTCTCTCTCTCTCTCTCTCTCTCTTTCTTTCTGCCCTTTTTTCCTGCTCTCTTTCTGTCACTCAGCCGTCCTGGCCTGCTAAAAGCTGGTGACCCTGGATTCCCATGGCTGGCTGACTCTTGGCCCTCCACTAGTCTGCCTGCCAACGGTGGCCTGGGAGGGCCAAAAGACCGGGGCAATTTTGGCCGTGGAGGTAGGACCTCAGGGAGTTTTTTTTTTCTTTTTTTGTGAGGAGAAGGAGGTAGCTAAAGAAATGAAGTTACATTCTCTAAGAGCTGAGTCTCTGCTTCCAGTGTCCTAAGAGAAGACCTAGGTCGAAGGTCATGAGCCCAGAGGGCAGCAGCGTCAGAACTGATGAATACATGTATAAGCAGGATGAATATTTCAGGAAGACGAAAATCCCGCCGTGCTGGAAGTGACAGGCAATCACACACTCTTATATCACTTGGTTCACCCTGTTATCACACTTTTCACTGAACCCCTCATATTGTGCCAACAATCAAGACAAATCTCGTTTGTGCAAAAAATGGTTTGTCTATTAAGAGCAGGAGGTCAACTGGTATGGTTTTTCTCAGGTCCGATACCCATACCAATCATTAGTAATCAAGGTGGACGGTAATTGATATTCGGACCAAATACTCATTTGCAGTGAATGTGGAAAACGTACAGTAACACAAACTCCGACACTGACTATCCTTTAAATAAGTCATCAGTCCATTTTTGTGCATCAGCATCTTGTGACATAAATGCACAAGGTACTTCTCTAAAGGTATAACATCCACCAAAGGCGGCTGTCGTCTCAATGTGCGTGTGTGTCTTTGATGCCTTATTCACGCATATGCAAATATTTCGCTGCTAGCACCGACCCCCATTCATTTTCTATGGGCCATGACAGAGATAGTGGAGTTGGTGAAAGTGGAGAGACAGCGAAGGAAAGAGAGTTACTGAAATGTTTGGCAGAATTCCGCTTTGACAGCAGAGCGGCAGCAAATCAGACAAGACTGTGTAGATGTCGGACTTATTTTGATTTGATAAACAAATGTCAGGTGAATTAATTGGTGGAACGCATGCAAGTCTGAGCCAGACACAGTAGTGAGAGTGGGAAGGGGTCATACATGAGTCAGGCGTAAGAGAGAGAAGGAAATTACATTACCGAGGTGAGTTTTGTAACTTAAGTGTTTGCTCTTTTTGCCAACTACCGAACGAATTTGCCAACTATAGCTTGCTCTTCTTACATTTCCATTTGGTGAAGAAGAGAAAATGCTTCTCAGCGCCTCTGTTTCCTGCATCTCTCCCATAATCATGGAGGAGGGTGTTAATTGGCTTTTCACCCGTCATTGTCCACATTTCAACCAATCTAATAATGCTGCAGGCAGGACATTAAGGGAAGCTACAAAATGTTAACTTTCAGAGAGTGGTGACTGCATCAGAGGAGTGTGTGCATCATATAAAAAGGGACTGTTTTCATCAGCGAGCACATCAGTCAAAATGACGATACCGGTAATAGAAAAAGACGAATATTGGATCCGAGTAACGGCCACAGCGATAATCGGTGAGTTGCGTTGGCACAGTGAGCTGAGGCACCGTTAAAGCTGTTCACATCCCAAATGCTCTAAACTTGCCAGCTATGGCCAGGGATCCAAGGAAGCGTAATTGGTCGTGTTTCCTTTCGACGGGCGTGTCTGGCAGGGTCACCCCCCCCCCCCCCCCCCCCCCCCCCCTCCTGCTCTCTCCTTGCTGTGCTGCAGTCACTGACAGTTAGATGTATGTGTAGTTGCTAGGAAAGTAATGGGTGAAGTAGCAAATATCGCTCTCTTCCAACTGGATCACGTCGCTTGACAATACAGTGTAAGTCAGTGTGTGGAAAAATGCCATGAATAAGCTTCACACATGTCAGAGGAAGCATATGCTACCCTCTCTCGCTCCATCTGAGATGACTGTCATGAGAGAGGACTTAGGAAAGCATGGGTAATTTAGCACTCTATATAGTAGAAGAGGAACGCTTTTTTAATGGAATTTTTTTAATGGAATTTTTGAGGAATTTGGGTGCTTATGAAAGCCTGTAGAGCTTTATATGGTCTATCTGTAGTGCTGCATAATACATAAATAATTTGTGTTGTATTTCCGATATGTGTATACTGTGTGGGTGTGTGTGCGTGCGTGCGTGTATGTGTGTGTGTGTGTGCGTTTGCGCGTGTGTGTGTTTGCGTGTGTGTGTGTCCGTGTGCATGTCTGTATGTCTGTGTGTGTAAGTGTCCGTGGCAAAAAAAACAGAGCACGTTTAAATCACAGAGAGCTCATCAGCACTCAGCAGGCTCCCATGTGTTAAGCTGAAGGTCAGCGCTCTGTGAGTGGACATCTCCCTGGACACTGCCCCGCTGCACCCGCAGAGCATCCCGTGTCATCTGATAATTAATCTGCTGGCTAATCACTTTTATTTATCTCAGCTCATTTGAGCCCAGTTAAGCTGACGTGAGAACGGCTCCGGTGCAGCAGCAGGAAGTGCTAATCAGCTTCAAACTGACCTTAAAAGCTGCTATTCTCTCTGTTTCTTTCTTTCTCTCTCTCTCTCTCTCTCTCTCTCTCCCCCTCTCTCTCTCTCTCTCTCTCTCTCTCTCTCTCTCCATGTTTCTCTCTCTTTGTCCTCTCTTCTCTCGCCTACACATTGAAAGATGTGTTACCTACTGGGGCGGGTGAGAAGACAGGCACCATGCTGTCTGATGGTGCCATTTACAGCAGCATTGACTTCAGCGGTAAAGCAGGCTACAGCAGCCCCGCGCGGGTCAGCCAGGCCACCCCGTACGCCACCACGCAGATCCTCCAGTCCAACAGCTTCCACGAGCTGGCAGTGGATCGACCAGACCCCCGCTGGAAGGCCTCGCTTCGGGCCCAGCAGGAGATGGCCAGCCTGGGATACTCGCTGACTGACAGTCGCTCCTGCGGCAACGGTACGAGAGAAGATGAGGCGAAATCGCAGAGTTCATGTTTGTTTGTGTGTGTGTGTGTGTGTGTGTGTGTGTTTTGGGGGGGGGGGGGCACTCTGAGGTAGAGGCATTTGTTTGTTTGTTTGTCTCATTTTGTTTTCTCCCATGGTCCAATGGTAAGCTCCTTTCTTTTGTCTTTGGAGTCATCCAAATTTAGGTTTGTTTGTTGGGCTTTTAATTAATGAAGAAGGACAGCTCATGTCAGGTATTGTCTAATGTAAGAAAAAAAAAAGAGGAGGTCACGTAGATGAATGGGAGGAAAAGAAAGAATGAGTTAATAAATCTAAAGTCATTTGGGGAAAGAGAAACAAATACAAAACAAAAGTACTATCCCTAAGCAGAGAGAGAGAGAGAGAGAGAGAGAGAGAGAGAGAGAGAGAGCGAGCAGAAGATACACTATTTACATTTTCACTGGAAATGGACCCCGAGGATAAGAGTCTTAATCGCTCCTCTCTTTTCAAGTGTGTTTTGCTCAGCAGCCTTGGGAGTTTTTTAGCCCAGAAATGTCAGAGAATCGCAGCACATTTCTCCGAGATTAATTTGATTAACATAGTCAGGGATTCCTTTGTGTTTTGACCCGTGGAATTGAAATGAGAGTGATTGTGCTAGAGAGAGAGAGAGAGAGAGAGAGAGAGGGGCGTATAGTGCAGGAGAAGTCTGTGAACACTGACAGTGCTGTACAAAGCTGGAGCTGGAGCCACAGTTACCTGAAAAACAAAGCATGAGAAGAAGCAGAAGGAGCTAATGCTTTGGAGAAAAAAAAAAAAACAGTTCTGAGTGCTTCTTTAAGAAATTTCGACATGCAGTAGGAAAAAGTGTGCCCCATCAGCAAAGTAGAAAGAGAGAGAGAGAGAGAGAGAGAGAGAGAGAGAGAGAGAGAGAGAGAGGGGGAAGCGAGAGATAATGAGTGGTAGGGTTGGGGAGAAGGAGAGGGAGCAGTCAGAGCAGGTGGTGATAAAAGAGCCGCGGTTTTGCGGCGTGTCGGTCCGGAGGGAAACCGTGTCCTGCTCATTAAGCCGCTGTGAGACCAGGGTCCTGCCTCCGTGCTGCTACGCTCTGATATAAACTACACTCTCATTTGAACTCTGACCTTAACCCTGGACAATTAGTGGAGCTATGCATAGAGGGCAGTGTGTGTGTGTGTGTGCGTGTGTGTGTGTGTGTGTGTAAGTAAGTGTGTGTCTGAGAGAAGGAGAGAGAGAGGGAGAAACACTGGAATTCACCGACTGTAATTATGTATATATAATATTGCAAAAGCATATCTGGGTGAATATATCCTTCTTAATTAACTTTAAAAATCTCCCTGTTTTTCTCTGTGCTACCCCTCTCAGGAGGGAAGGCTGGAAAAAAGAAGAAGTCAAAGAGTGGCAGTAAAACGGCCAAGTCCAACGGCTCCTGCTGGGCCAACATACCCCTTCCTCCCCCGCCTATGAACCCCCTGCCAGGCACAGAGGTAGACCACTACGCCCCCGAGCACCGTTCCACAGGAGGGTAAGAGCATCTCTACAGAGAGTAAACACAGTGTACACATATGCATAAACACACAAACAACACACACAGATTCTTATTTTGGGGAACTGGTCAAAATATGTGGCAAGGCAAGCTGACAGACAGATGGCATTGTTTTAATTTTGTGTGTGTGTGTGTGTGTGTTCTATATACAACAAAGACCAGCTGTAGAAAAAGCACTTGTGAAAAACAGATAGTAAATGGATAGCTTTGCATGGGGAGTCTACTCTCCTCTCTCTCTCTCTCTCTCTCTCTCTCTCTCTCTCTCTCTCTCTCTCTCCGTCAGAGAAGAAGTGCTGGAGAGAAAAATACGGCAGCTCACCCATGGCTCCGCACGGCTGTGTATTATGAATGCGTGTGCGCGTTTGTGTGTGTTTGTATGTGCGTGAGTTTATGTATGAGACAGATAGAGTCGAGCTAATGAACGGTGCTGAGTCACCCCCTCCATCTTTCTCTTCTGTAAAAGAGAGAGAAAACAATCAGTTTCCATGGTTTACACTGCTGCAGGAGGTTGACTGATTACCCACATTGACCTTTGCATGAGAAGCACATAGTCATTGACTCGGTTCTGTGATGAAAATGAGAAAATTCCTTCTGTTTCTCAATATTATGCTAGTAGAACATGCTAAAATTTTACAATAGCTGAGTACACTCTTCCGGACACGCTGTGTTGTTCCTTATATAATGTTGATTTTCATTTATTAGGAATTACAGTTTGATAAGAACATTATTTAGGATACAGATACAATGTTCTCTGTGACGTCATATTTGAATTTATAGCTGGTGTAAAGACTGATATTTTTTGTTTCATAGTAGAGCTGCAGAAAACACATTTCCTTGCTTTGTGTCACAGGTATGAAAGTGACAGCTGGGCTCCGCCCTTGCCTGTGCAGACTTACCTGCACCAAGGTCTGGACGATGAGTTGGAGGAGGAGGAACGAGTTCCAACCCCACCTCTGAGGGGCGTTACCTCTTCTCCAGGAACAATGCCCTATGGGCAAGCCTCCTCAGCTTCATTAGGCTCCTCCCACCATGAAGAGATGCAGTCCATGCTCCAAGCCCATCTGGATGAACTGACGCGAGCATACCAGTATGAAGTGGCTAAACAGACATGGTGAGAAACACACTCTCATTCTTTCTCACACACACACACACACGCACACACACACACTCTGCTGGTGGAACACAGCTACAGTCTGTTTACTTTACTATCATTTTAGTGTTGTTTAGTCTGCGTTCAGTTTTAGTCCAATGTAATGCCTTATTATTGCTGCTCGGTTTTTGGTTTGGCTGCTCTTGTATTTTAAATTTGTACCTTTATAAACTCTGAGGAGAATATTTGTTCAGCACATTTACATTAAATTGATTTTTGCAGAAGCAGATAAGACTTCTCACAAACACAAACTGGTGGCATGTTTAGAGGAGAATATAACTGTATAATCGATGTTTCCTCAAATCCATGCTAACCATTTTTCAGCCTGAACAAACACATCGAAATAGCAAAGGGGTGAAATTATTCTGCATCGAATTTTTTTTTTTTTTTTTTTACACAGAAATGACAGATTTCTACAACCTTCCGGAACATACCTGGTTATTATGTTTGTCTATGTGACAGACAGTACCACCAATCAACACTACCAATCTAAATGGCTATTTTAGCATATCAATACCTCATCTTATGCATTTCATTACTATATTATTTGTGCATGTCGTACACACACAAGGTCTTGTGTTGCTTTTGAGAAGGGATAAAAACAGATTCATTGATTACGGTTGTAACAGGCCTAGGGGAAACTTGTCGTATGTGGGAGGTCTATGTCTGGGTGGGGGGGGGTGGGGTGGGGTAATGACTGGGTTGGTGTTGTTGGCGTCTTTGACAACAGGAAAAAGAGCTTGTAATTACATGCAGAGGCGTTCCACTGCTGAGACATGGTGGGGTTGACAGCACGTGCAGCTGTACGGAAGATAACAGACACATAACTGACAGGTCTACCAAGCTCCCCATTCTTCTCCCCTTCACAAACCCAATTACCGGCCCATTGTGCTAGCGCCGGGAGACGCGCATTGGAATTAGCGCCATCGCCTGTGCTTCTACTTGGACACGGGAACAAACGCAAAATTCCGTCTTCGCGCAGAGCCTTTGTTACCGCGGTGAACCTGGCCCGCGCTTCTTGACTCCGCCCTCCTCTTTTAAGAGCTTGGTCTTCTAGCTTTTACGTTAGCATGCTTTGCGGTTACAAGATTTCTTTTTGTGTGCGTGTGCGTGTACGTGTACGTGTACGTGTGTGTACAGGCAAATGAAGGGCAGCCCAAACCCACCCAAGACGCCTGCCCCGCCTGTCGGATATGTGTCTAGTACGCTGGGATCGGACCTGGGTACGGATATCCTGACGGAGGGAGAGGAGGAGGACGGAGACAACGAAGCTTATGAGTTGTCTGGAAAGCTATGCCCCATAGACTACGCTCCTCCTGGACAGAGCGTGGACAGCAGGAACGGAGCCATCGCAGGTAAACACAGTCATTGAATCACACACATGGACAATTTTGCATCCTGGCCTCAGTCACCCAAGAAATTACATTCAATTCTTCTGGGTAGGGGAAAACATTTTTTTTTGTTTTGTTTTGTTGTCGTTGTTTTTTGTTGTCGTTGTTTTTTTCAGGTGCACTTACTGGATTTATATTATACTCTGTTTTTTTATGTTGCGTGCTGACTTTTTCGCACTCCATCGGTTTGAGAGTGATTGTGGTCTTTTTTCTCTTGAAATTGAACTTCATGCATTTTTGACTGACATGCTGTTGATTTCCAATTTTCTCTTAACATTACGACATTCTCAGATGAACTATTAAACTGATTTTTTTTGGTATTGTTACATATATTTTCATGAATATTAACAAGAGGTAGAGTGTGACTGAGGGAAAAAAAAAAGGTTGGTTTCACACTTCAGAGAAATTCATATATCTGGAAAAAAGAAGTGTTTTGCTCAGTGGAGAAATTAATTTTAGACGGAAGCAATCATTTCTTCTTGACATCTCATTCGAACATTTTATTTCTTGAGTCACAAACTTGAGAATGATTGAGAGCTTCTGGTCCTTTCTCTCAACAGGACTCTTTTAGGATGAAGGCCAGACAAAACAGTACACCCAGTAAAATCATAAACATTTTCTCGCTATGACAGTGTAGCATTTTACAGCATTGATTTTGTCTCTCCCACTTCACATTATGGACGATGCACTGACATTTTCTATAGTACACGACACGCTTTTAGTCTGATTCTATAAGGCATTTTACTGACATAGAATGGAATTTTGATGTTATGAGAAGGTGAATGGTATGATGAACGGACGTAGTGACGCTCAATCACTGGACTGAAACAGTAACAGAGCAGGTGGACAAATGAATACGTGATTTAGCAGGTCATCGTTCAAAAGAAGACAGACCTCGAGACCACCTTGAATTTGGGTTGGAAGTTTTGTGGGTAATGATGAAACAGCGGCCCACCTCGTTCTGACAGGAGGCATCACTGATCTATAGCCTATAGACATGATGAAGTGCTTAGTCTTCTCTAATTCACTGACCGGGCTTTCGCTCCGTTAGCTATCCAGTGGATCTTACCGTTGACTCGAAAGGTTTTCCATGTCTTGTTCTCCCAACCCCCCCCCCCCAAGACCCTGACCTTGCAGTGCAGGAACACTGTGGGACAATATAGCCTTCCTTGCCCTTGTCAGATTTACATTATATTCAACAGACAAAGAATGTTCTCCATCCATGTGGGTGGCTGAGGCAGTGTGAACCGAAGGGATTTGTGGCAGAGCGCCAAGTTCTCGGAGATGGAGGAATGAACCGGGCATGTTTGTCATTGCCAGTTCAAGTTTATTACACTTTTGTTACACGGTTATAATGTATGAATCATCATAGGTTAGCTCTTTCCAGTGAAATATTAGTACATAATTTCAACAGATTTGGATTCACGGTAATGAAACATTTGGTGTTTTGTTTACGTGTTGCACAAATGCAAAAAATTTATTGTCTGACATTTGCTGAGCATTTATTCGTAGAATGAAGTTATATAGTGCATCACAGATTTCAAATTGCATTTGGATTTTTTTTTTTTTTTTTTCATGGAAAGCAAAATTGAACTTGCAGGTTGCTGCTTCTCGGTATCATTAACGCACACTCAGAATGCCAGTCATTTCTAATGGCCTATCTGAGGCATGCGCGAGTAATGGTGACATGTTGGTTGTGTTGTCATCCACAGGAAAAGCCTTTTCCCAGCAAGCTCAGCCCAGTAGCCCCGCGCCTACAGATGGAAGCGTACTGGGAACACAGAGCCTGGGTCACCAGAGGGCAATGTACCCCACCCGCAAACCACAGACAGAGACAGCAGGCACCGAGCCTCGCAGGAAAGACAACACTGCAGACGGTTAGCTTTGGTCATTTATCTGAGTTCATAGACCTGCCTGAATAGATTCCATTCTATTACGCGATACCATAACAACTAGTGTATTTCTGGCATTGTATCTGTTTCATTGACGTTTCCGTATCTCAAGTGGTCACCAGACTTATGTCTCTCTTTTAAAGTGAGAGCTCCTGCCTCTCAGCCGTTACACACTGTCGGTGCACGCCTCCATGGTTCCTGGGGTTCTGTAGGTTCTGACCCACCAGACGAGTGTATGGTCTCCACCCTGGAGAGACAGCACATGGCTCCTTGGAATGGCCCGGTGTCCTCCAGAGGCACGTTGGGCCGCGGGTCCAATCAGAGGTCCATCTCGGACGCCTCGGACCCAGCACGGCTGGGACCCAGCGGCGTGGAGCCAAATTACGGAGAATTATGTGAGTCCTCTCAAAACGTGGTTTAATTGATATATGTGTATTCAAAAAGGGTTTTTTTTTTTTTTTACCCAAGCATTTTGCATTGATTGTAATTGGAAGGGCTGTGTTCTATTTTCTCTTAGAGTGCCCATCTGAGCAATGAGCCAGACCATTCACTGCCCACCTGTACCAGAGAGAGAGAGGGAGACAGAGAGAGAGAGAGAGAGAGAGAGAATCCCATGTTCCTGTGCAATGCATAACGAGCTCCTCCCTCCTGTTTGTGTCCCGAGCGAAGATACTGGATTCGTCTCAGAGGGAGAGTGTGTATGGGTTTGCGTGTGAGACTGTGCATGTGTGAGAGAGACAGTGAGAGAGGGAGCGAGAGAGAGAGAGAAAGAGGTAAATGCTGAACTGTGAAGGTGATGTACAGATGCGTGGACACATGTTTCACAATGTTCTTTAACTCTATTTTGGGTTCTACGTCTCCCCCCAACAGAAAATTGTCACATGTCCCTCCTGCTTTGTGTCACAAGGTGTCAATCACTTGTTAACTTTAAAAAAAAAAAAGAGAGAGAGAAAGACAAATAATTCCTTACGAATGACTCAGATATAAACCACATGAAGAAGCTTTCTGTCCCGTGGAAGAAAAAGGGATGTGTATTACTTGTAAATATGTTGTATTTTTTTTGTTTTTTTTTTTGTATTTGATGTTGCTTTGCTATGCAAGCCAAAATCAGATTTTTTTCTTTTTTTGAGTTTGTCTCTTTTAATGGTCATTTTACATAGTGAATTGATGAACTGTGGTGTCACAAGTTTTTTCTTTTTCATAAATGCTCTGAATATTTGCTAAATTATTATGAGTAATTGTTTACTTTGCACAGAATTTTTCCCTTCTATTTTTTTTTTTTTTTTTGGTGATAAGCACAAAAATCCTCAGCTCCTGCTGACATATAGAAAGAGAACGATATGCTAAAAGGAAGAGCCTGTACCGCAGCCTAAAAGAAAAGAGAGAAAGAAAGAAAAAATTTACGACAGAGCCGTCAAGAGATAGAGATGTATTACTACAGGAGTGTTAAAGAAATGATTTAACGTGTGGGGAGCATGAAGAAATGACAAAACATACAGTATTTCCACATACAGTTTACCACATCACAACAGAGTTGCCTGATGTTTCATATTTCTCAGTCAGCCGGCTAAAGAGTCAGTCAGTCAGCTTCCCACAGGGGCTATAGTGCCAGCGCTGGCATAATTAAGTCCAATGAAAACCAAGAGAGAGCTAAGAGATATGATCCAAAAATATGTATACATAACGATTGGTCTCTTTCTGGTGACATTTCTTGTTCTGTGTATATGGAGAGATCATATTCCTATTTTAGAATGGAGTGTTTATGGACGTTATGAAGAGTAAAATAATCGTTTCATGAGATTACTGTTACAGTGTGATGGTGCTTTTCTAATACCATGGGAGCTGTATGACTTAATAGAAAAGAGCCAAGTTTTTGAAGGATGACAGCTGTTTGTAGCTGACCTGTAACAGGTGCGATTAACCTGTGCAGAATGATGCAGGGAGGGGGAGGGGGGGGGGGGGACAGGTGGTCTGATATTCAGATGAGAGAAGGACGTGATTGGACGGGAACATTACCCTTGAAATAATTCATGCGTGGCTTCGATTCCTGTCGCTCTTCATTTACATAGTGTGATTACAACATGCTATGTCATTTAACTTCACTGATGGTGTTTGTTACTCAAAATCAATCACTTGTCAGTTTTAAGGGAGTTAGACCAGTGTTCTCTGTCGCCTAAGTCGTCAAAATGAAGGTACTGATGGATTGAAAAGTTATGGTCATCATCCCAGAACGGTTCTTTCCGGAAGCTCCGTGCGCCGCCCTGCGGCAGCAAGCGCTCCAGGCCGTCTCGGATTCGCCGTCAGCATTCTGCACGTCCTATGTACGATCCCTTTCTGCGAGTTTTTTATTTTTTAATTTTTTTTTTGTTTTTATTTTTGTGTGTGTGTGTGTGTGTGGTTTGTATTTTCTCCACCTGTACAGAATCTCTACCTGCCGAAATTTGTTCTGCCCTCAGGAAAACACAGGCACGTACAAAATGTGACCATTTCTGAAAAACAATGCAAATAAAATCTGTATGTGAATACTACCTCTTGGTTACATATTTGTTTTCTCTCTCTCTCTGAATCTGTGCAGTTTTAATATTATTCAATCATTCATTCATTTTCCAAGACACTTATCCTAATTAGGGTCGTGGGGTGCTGGAGCCTATTCCATCGTTCACTGGCTGAAAGGCAGGGGAAACCCAGTCAATCGCAGGGCAGACACACAGACAAACCGATTCACGCACAGGATTTAGCACACATTCACACCTAGGGGTATCTCCAATTCACCTAACTTACATGTCCTTGGACTGTGGGAGGAAAACGGAGCTCCTGGTGGAAGCCCACGCAGACATGGGGAGAACATACGAACTCCACTTGGAACGGACCCAGGAATCGAACCAAGGACCTTCTTGCTGTGAGGCAATAGCGCTAACCACTGCACCAATAATTCTAACATTATGACAATAATTTTAAGATGTAATCAGTTTCATGTCTGAGAGATGTAAAGCGATGATCAGGAAGACACTGAGTGGAGATAAGGTGAGGAACCAATCGAGCCACCTGGAACCTTTTGCCTTTTATTCTTTAAATTCTTTTATTGGATAAATTGAGTAAACAAGGCAGGATTTAATAGGCCTTATGGTAGCAGTAACCGTAACAGCAGAGAATCAATAATGAAAAAAATGAAGCCCAAGTCTAAAATTTGAACGTTCTTTTCTTCCTGCTGACAGATTGAGCTGAAGTAGGACTATTCCACAACACTGATTCTTGAACTTCAATTCAATTCAGTTCAGGAATTCAAGTGTAGTTCACTCAAGTTAGTATTCAGTTCTTGATAAGAAGGCTCCACTGATAGATTCTGTTTAGCAGTCTCAAAATCTACATTATTCATGCTGAGCCTTCCCCTGCATCTCTGAAAAGTCAAAAACAAGAGACTTATGCTTGACATTAGTTTGTTTTGCGCATGTTCTGCGCCTGTCGATAAAAGAGGCTTATTTGAAATATATACAGGAATGTGAGGTTACAGAACTGAACTGAGAGACAGCCCTAGTGGTAGGGGAGGGTTATGACGACATAGCAAAATGACCTTCATTCTTTCACTTCACCCAGTCACCTCACTGTTTGTCTCCAGCCAGCCCTCATTAATCACTCCTCTCTGGTTTCACAGGTTTTCTGCTCTGCATTTGACACTAGAAGGTGGAGTGTTCTGAGAGTGTTTGACGGTGTGTGCGTGCGCACGCATGCACGTGTGTGCAGTGTGTGTTATTGTGTGTGTGTGTGTGTATGTGTGTGTGAGTGCGTGTGCATGTGTGAGTGCGTGCGTGTGTGTGTGTGTGTTTTGTCTGCATGATGGAGTTGAGTTAGACCATTCAGAGATTATAAAGAATAAATTAAAGGAATTTGCCAAGGCTAGCTTTTGTTCCGCAAAGAAACTTCAGCTCTACGCACATGCGCATACAGAGTCATACACACAACCACACACATGCCCACACACACACACACACATTCACAAATTCAAACATTCACACATACACATTTATTCCATTTACCGCTGCACAACACATTTATCAATGTCACAACCTTGTGCCTTATTCAAATTTAGTTCTTTTTCACCACTTCACTTTTGTAAGGCTGAGATAATCCTTCCCAAGTATCTTTCAACATATTCTTTTGAACAAGCAGAGAGAAAAAAAGAAACACTGATTGATGCAGTGCTGACTGAAAAGTATTTTTCAAAGTCTTTTTTTTTTTTTATTATTATTATGATTTAATTTGAGTCCAGCTCCAGGCTCCCTAGGGCCTGTTATAGTCTTCCTCTCTCAGTTTCCCATCAGCACTCAAAATCTCCTCGCTGCCCTCAGCTCAGTGTTCTTTTACCACTTCAGTTTCACACCGTAACAGATGGCCATGTTAACCGCTTTTCGGTTTTTTTGGAAGCAGCTGCTGCGCTTCGCTCTTAATCCAATGAAAAGTGACATGAAGGCCATCTACATTAATTACTTATGCGCTCAAGGATAAACAGAGTCAAATGAATAAGTAGGTGCGCACGTTTCAAAAGAAGCTATAGCTACAAACACTTGCTGAGAGGAAGGTGATTGAACTGCTTGTTGCAGAGACCAGTGTTGAACCCTTGATGGTTTTTGTGTGGTGTACTTACTTCTGTAAACAGGTTTTCTGAAAACAAGTGAAGCTTCTATCTCTGTCAGTCTCATTTGTGTGTATGTGTGTGTGTGTGTGTGTGTGTGTGTGTGTGTGTGAGAGAGAGAGAGAGAGAGAGAGAGAGCTTGTGTTTGTTTGACTGTAGATTCCCTCCACTCAAATAGTAGCTTTTGTGGAGGCTAATTTACCATAGCCATGTAAAAATCGGCTTTCTTCTCAAAAAATGAGAGACTGGGAAGATGATTCCATAATTAGCACTATTTCCTTTTCCTGTGCTGGTTAATAGTGGCAGGCAGGAGACAGAGGAAATCTGCTGGGCTCTGTAAAGCTCCTCTGTCATTGTTAAATTGACTTTGCATTGAAGGAGGAATTGGCAGGGGAGAGTTTAATCCCATGTGTTGGCGTTTAATTGTGTGGGCAGTGATTGGAGGCTGAGACTGCGGATTAGCATCTCTCCCACTGAGAATTGTCTTATTATTATCATCGCTGTGTGTCTGTTTCAGAACGATTTCTGTCGGGTTTCCACATGCACACGCGCACGCAGGCGCGCGCGCACACGCACACACACACACATGCACACACAGGAGCGCGCACGCATGCACACATGCATGCACTCACACATACACATAGGCATTCACTCACCCACCCACACACACATACACACACACACACACACACACACACACACCTACACCTACACATCAGTCTCAAATAATCACCCATTATTCACTGAAACATACCTTATAGCCTCTCCAGTTGAGTTCTAGGTAATATCCTGGCATGCTTAATGTGACCACACAGCTTCACACTCCACATCGGTTAATATTCCTGCTAGCTGACAGTGTGTAGAGCCCTGGCTTGTGGATTCCAGTCTCCCAGGATCACTCTAAATACTGCAGCTCATGCTCCACTCTGTGTGCAGCAGCCTATGAGGCTGTCTACACAGCTGCCCTAATGAAGACGGATGGACTGTGTTTATTTGCTGATGCTGACAGGAAAAGCGTGTCTAGGCTCTCCTGTGATCCATCATCAAAGCGTTCACATCAGCCTCATCACACACACACACACACACACACACACAAAAACACGAAGACGAGAGGAAAACATTGGAGGGTGAATTTAACCCTCAATGCTCAAAACAATTTAGCGACGTGTTGATTCTGCCCTACATCCTGTTCTCACGTCGTAATGAAGCACAAATAAACCGCCGTATGAGTTTTATTTCATTCATTTATTTTCATGTAGCACTGATGGCGGATATATGGATTCTCAAACAGTTAGAGATTAGAACGCTATTTCAGATATGAAAGAGGCATGGTTCACTTTATTTACAGTGTGTGTGTGTGTGAGTATTTCTCTGTGTGATATGTGGTGGAGAGTGATCTCTGGGGTACAGTATGGTCATGACTGATGACTGGGATGAAAGTGGCACTGAATTAATCCTCAGGTGGAGACCACAGATTAGAATTAATAAAGCCCATTAAGTCACAAAGTCTATTTATATAGAGAGACATAATTGTGTACTGAAAATTATGACATTGTGACGTGTCCAAGAAGTTAAGCCCACCCTTGCCTGTTTCTTTATATTCTAATTCCCTTAAGCACATCTAGTACCTTGACAATTTCTATATTTATATTTACCAGTGAACTCTGAGTGACACAACTCCAGACTCTCTCTCTGTCTGTCTCTCTCTGTTTGTCTGTCTCTCTCTCTCTCTCTCTCTCTCTCTCTAACACACAGACACAGACACACACACACACACACACGCACGCACGCACAGACATGCATAGACACACAGACACAGACATACACACACACACACACACACACACACACACACACACTCATACACATGCATACACACATGCACACGTGCATGCACACAGGTGCGCACACACACACACACTATTTACACACACACACACACACACACACTCCTGAAATGGCCTGCAGTGTGTGTCTCTCTCTCTCTTGCAGAGAGCACACAGCTGCTCTGCTGATTAACAATGAGAGTTCATGAGTGAGGTTAATTAAACAGAGTGTGTCTCATTACATTCATCCAAAAAGAAACTTTTCAGCACCTCTTCCCAGGGAAAAGGAACAGGATTAAATAAAAATTGACATGATAAAACTTTATTAGCTCTAGTCAAAAAAGGTGAAAACTCTGGAGGCATAGTCAGCCAAGGTTTTCTAATCATATCTCAATCTGGTTCTTAAAAGATATATAGCCAATGAAAAATGATCTATATCAGTATTAAGGAATTAAGTCGTCAATAAAATCTTCATGAAATACATTACTTGAGCAATGAAACACATTTATCCTTGTGTTGCTATTGCACTTGTGATGACACATGTGATAAGTGATTCGCAGTTGGATGTGTGGATGTAATGACAGGTGATGTATTTGCCATCTGTGGGGACAGACCAAATGGCTCAGCCATGAACTGGACACTCCAGTGTTCAGTCCAGAATAGAGAATGAACATTACAGACACCACATTTTGGGTGAAAAATTTCCACGCTTTTGACTGGCATGAAAATGTTTTGATCATGCTCTTAAACATTCTGGCCACGGTCTGATCTGATAGCATCATCTAGGGGATTGTTCCAGAAAGTGGGTTTAGTGAAAACTCTGAGTTTGTTAACTCAGAACAAGCCGTAAACCTCCAGATAAAAGAACCCAATGGCTTTGTTTTGCTAGGAGAATGAAGCCATAGGGCTCTTCTATTTGGAGGTTTACTGCTTGCTCTGAATAGTTAACTAACTCAGCATTTTCACTACACCCACTTTATGGAATACCCCCCAAGGTCTCCACACAAAATAGAAAGAAAACAGCAGCAACAACAACAACAACAACAATAACAACAAACTCAATCTATCGCATTTGAAAATGTTTTAATAATAAATAATGTGGGAAATGACAATGTTTATTTTATTCCAGGTACAAGATCCTCAGTAATGAAAAGTTATGGCTGACATTAAAGCAGTTGTAATTTTTTCTTTTTTTTTTTTTTCCTTAACATAGTAAACTCCAAACAATGGCGGACAGTACAAGTTTCTTCAGGGAACAGAATCTCACGCACACATACTGTTCTTCAATCCAAAGGCTACTCCAAATAACACAAATCCAAGTAATGGTCTCAGTTGCTAGCACTGTGTTTGGCTAACTTCTGTAATGCTAGCGCTAACGCCACGCGTGGCTAGCGCACGACAGACACGACGGAGTCCATCATCGCCAAAGGAAATCCCCACGCTTCAGTTTTTAATAAAACACATTTCTTTCACCTTATCGTGGAGCTTTTTTTTTCCTTTCACAAAGGCAGAGACAATTTTACTCACAGTCTCACAGAAATATGAAGGGTGATCCAAAAACTCACTGCTATAATGTTTTACGAGAAACATTATATTGAAACCAGTGCACACCTTGACAATAACAACTCCTCCCCACTCCTTAGCTCAAAATGGAAAGGATCCTCTATAGTGCCACCCTTCTTATCTACACATATCACCCATTGCACATTTTCTCCCTTTCTCTCGCTACAGTTTAAGTGCATTTGTATACAAGTTTGTCCGATGAACGTAACACACTGTGATTTTGTAGTGAGATGGCACTAGTCTATGTCCTTTCCCTTTTATAGGCAACATGATTTTTGTGGTTTCCATGGCACCTAAAGCATGGGAGAGGAATCCCATTTTTCTTCCCCATCCTGATAATTTTCCAGAAATAAAATAAAAACCATAGGTCAAATATTCTCTTCCATTCGTACACACACAACGGTTAACAAGACTCCTTTTGTCGCTGTTCCTCATATAATGTGGAACTTTTTTTTTTTTTTTAAAGATAACAATGGTTTAAAATAAAGTTTAATGATTGTGCTTTTAAAACCAAAGTAAGACAAATAAACATACATCAACAATACGACATCAATAACAAAATGATAACAGTGCATTACAAATTAATAATAATAAAAAAAAATCCCATGGCAGCACTTCTTTTGATGTTTAAATGAGCAATTTACAATAATGACGCTACTGACCACTTTTTTTAATTACAGGAAAACAATTAGTACTGAAAGCAATAAAAAGGAAGACCGAATTGAAGTACTGTATCACAGCGTATGAATGCAGAGAGCTCTTCTGTATACTTTAGACTGACAATGACAAACTGCATTTGCACAGGGCTTTTTTCGGTACGCTTACGCCAACACGCCGCAAAGCTGCAAGAAACTTCTGGTGCAAGCGGCAACCCTCTGACAATTCATACAATTTAATGGTGCTTTAAAACAGAATGGACCCCTTAAAGAGTTTTGTTCAAACTTTTTTTTTGTGTTTTTTTGTTTTAAATGTTACTTTCAGTTATTGTTAAATACTGGGGGGAGGGGAGGGCATTGGTCTGGTTGGTTTGTTCAGTATATAAAGTAAAATCGTTTAGATTTAGATCGTTGTGAATGAATTGCGATGGTCCACGGTTCTTTTGATGTGTTCTCATTCTAGTGTGAGGCTTTTCAGGATGTTCTCTGATCTCCTGACTTCCTCCTCAGCTCTCCAGCAGCTGTGGGCACAGAGTATGAACTCAAAATCTTTACTTGCATAATATTTACTAACATGATCTATTTTCTCAAAGTCAAGAGGTCACAGGACGCTGGCCTAGACATAGTACATTATTTCAAATATGTAAGGCACCATTACTGAGCTAAAAAGATTTTCACCACCATGGTGCAACTTCAAACCTGCATATCCATATATCCTTCCATGGGAACAAAATGAGATACGAATATTAGACTAGCATACCTCTAACTCTTCTTCCTCGTTCTGAAAGGCCCCAATGCTAGGGAGGGCTGCATCAGAAGGGTTCCTGCGCCCCCCCTGGGGCCCCTCTCCTCGCCTTCGGTTCCCAGAGCCCCGAGAGGACATGGAGCTGGAGGAACTGGGAACTGTGTCTCTCTGACTTTGCACTGAAGGGAATGACGGGCGACTGTATGGAGGAATATCCTCTGAAACTGAATCACAGACAGAGAGAGAGATAGGGAGAGAGAGAGAGAGAGTTTGAATACCCAGGCAAAATAGCACACGGCTGAAAAACATACATAATATTCTTTAAGGCACGTGAATTAATACACTATGTTTACGTCTAGTCCTGCCGCCTTTAAGAGGTTTGTGGACGTGGTTTTACCTTGGTGTTGGCGAGTTTTGCTGCTGCCTTTTCCGCTCTGGGGGGTCCGGTGCCTGTCCTGGTCGCCCCGTCGCTCCGCCGAACCCTCTCTCGTCCTGTAGCCCCCCGCGCTGCCTCTCCTGTCCCTCCCATCCCCACAGCCCATCTTGGGCAGGGTGGCTCCTCTCACCTCGTAACCGCACTTGGAGGCGTGCCCCGGGGACTTGAGCCCCGTGGAAGAGGGGCTTAGGGGCATGGACGGGTCTGCGGGGAAAGGAAAACACCGAATATGACCTACTTGTGCTTGACCTACATGACATACTGGTGAGATTATGAGATCTACTAAAAGCGTATTCTCCCCAGACAACGACATTAGAGGACAGACCGGCTGTGTAATCGTCTCTCTGCCTCTGCTGGGCTGACTGGTGCTGCTTGTGTCTCTTGTGTGGTCGCCTTTGCATCACGGCGGTGCTCATATTACTGTCTGTGGATACAGGGCTGCTTGGGCGGTGACCGATGTGATATTTTTGACCTGAAAGAGAACAGCAATCCATGAAGAGACGTATTGTTTCGTGTGGCGTTGGCCGGGACATGGTCTTCTTCACTGACATTGGCTGCGTGACCTGTCACTCACCTCCGGCTCCCGTCTCTTCCAGCACTGCCCCGGGGTAGCGCGCGACTCGGAGGCCGGCGTACTCGGCCGCCGTGGCTACGGCGTGGGCGAAGTCGGCGTCGGTGAAGAAGGAGCCGTCGGAGGAGCTGACGGCGCTAGAGCGGCCGGACGACGCGTTGTCCTCCTCGGAGGCCGAGCCCCAACCGTTGATCATGGAACCCGTGACGGAGCTTTCCAGGTCCCCCGTGCTGGAGGCGGGCGTCTGTTCTAAACCGCCCCGAAGCTGCACCCTGCGTGGGTGCTGCTGGGCATGCTGCTGCTGTTGGTACTGGGAGCTCTGGTGCTGCTGGTAACGGCTCGGTCCCAGCTCCGCATCTGTCTCGTCCCCGACCTCCTCTTCTTCATCAGCCTCTTCCAACCCATCAGTGTCCAGCCCCAAAGGGCTGTTGATGTAGCCGTAGGTGTGGGAGGGAGAGAGAGGTTGCGGTGGAGGAGGAGGACTGGCCGCATGCCTCCTGAAAGGCCATGAACGATGTTAAATCAATATCGAAGTGGAAGATTAGCAACGCATCATTTGCATAACTTATTGGAAAAATACACAAAACGCATTCTAAAATATTCTATCACATGTGAAACCAGTTCAAGTGTCTCTGGTTGCTGCAGTGGTTTGTGAGTGGGCTGGACAGAAGGTTCTAGAACATTCTATCACATGTGAAGTTAGTTCAGTTGTCTGCAGTTGCAGCAGAGGTTTGTGTGTGAGCTTGGCTAAGGATTCTAGAACATTCTAACATTCTATCACTCTATGAAATCAGTTCAAATGTCTCTGGTTCCAATAAAAAGATGCGTGAGCTTGCCTAAGGATTGTTGACATGTGTGTGTGTGTGTGTGTGTGTGTGTGTGTGTGTGTGTGTACACACGTGTGTTAGAAATACCTGCGCTCGTCGTGGCCGTTCTGCATCCCGGGCTGCAGGTCTGCCTGGGGAGAGGGGGTAAGGGTTGCGGTGGACTGGTGGCTGTAGGACATGCCGGCGGGAGAAGAGGCTGCTCCTCGAATAGGAGGAGTGGGACACCTGTCCAGAGCCTCTTCTTCTTCCCCCTCCTCCACCTCCCCTTGGTGGAGGTACATCCGTGAAGGCAACATTGGGCACGAGGAGTCAGGCTCAAAACTGAGGAGAACCAGACAGCCATTTAACCCGTCAGAAAAGAGCTATTATAAGGCTGACACAAAAGGGCTTTTCAATGAGGATCAAATGTTTTACAGTGTATTTTGAGTAGAATGTGTGTGTAATGCTCTTACTTCTTGTCCACTGACTGTAAGTAATCCTCACAGCTGCGGCTGGGTGGGGGGTTGGCAGGGGGAGGGGGCAGAGGTTCTCCCCAGTTCACTGTGCTCTGTTTGGAAAGTTTAGGTGTGCGACTTCCCTTTTTATGATTCTGACTCCCTAAGTAAACAAGAAACACATATTCTTAGTCAATAACAATTCAAATTTCAAACAGATAGGTATTTACAGGTACTCAGCAACAACGCAACATGGGGACTAAGGAAAAAACCAAAATGTTAAGGTATGTTCATCGCTTTTCATTTTAAATATTTTATAGTTCTGTCTCGTTCTGTAATAGTTGTTTTTTTCTTCTGTAGCGCAGTGGCTGATGTTTGCCATACAATACCCCTATACAGATGACCTTCAGTATGTGAAGGACAAGGCAGTGTGAGGGTGGTCTCACCAGAGGTGCTGTTGCTGGCTCTGTCTGAGCTGTGATAGGAGCCTGCAGAGCTGTGCTCCTGGGCCTGGTTATACGGGATGGTTGGAGGTATATTGCCCTCTACCCCTCTGTAGTGGTCTACGAACAGAACAGAGACATGGGTGCCGAGGTCAAAAACACAGAGAGGAAAACATATGCGCTGAATTCTTCCACTGTGTATGTGTATACCGACCCTTGTTCAGTCTGTTCTGCTCCATGATGTTGTACTGCATCTGTGATGTCATTTCCTGCGTTTTTTGCTGCGGTACCGACGGGGGCTTCCAGCATCGCTTATCGATGCTCTCGCCCGGCCCCAACCCTGGGCCCGCCCCGCTGTTCTTACTCATGATGTTTGATTGGATGAGCTGGGTGGTGGCGTACGGGGTTGGCTCGTATGGGGTGGGAGGCCCGCCCCCCGGGCCCATGTAGCAGAGACTGGGGCTGTTAAAGGTCTTCATTTCGTTGAGCTTGTTGGAGAGGTCCACGTCGCTGTACACGGCCGAGTCCGAGCCCAGCAAAGCTCCCTGCTTATTCTCCAGCTGACTGTTATAGTTAGCAATGCAGTCGGCTAGATAAAAAAACACACAGGAGTTGGCCATTAGACCTCACTAATATAGTGGACATCATATGCTTGAGGTCTTGCTATCTATGGCTCAGAGTCCAGGCACTGGATACAAATACTGCAAAACCAAATCTACTTCAGTCGGTCTATTTACATATGAATATATAGCAGTTACATAACAATGCTCTAAAGGCTTTGAAGCTGTAATGTGGATAGATGCACAATAAAAATACAGGCATCGTTATGACTGAATTTATCAGTTACATAAACGTTGGCATTGAGAAGACAAAGACTAAAACAGTTTTACTTGTATCTGAATGGGCTTCTATTCTTTGGATAAAAAACATACAAAGGACACATCTGAATTGTAATGTTCAAACACAAACATGGACAAATACAGTAAACATACAGTATGTACACATGCACCCCCCCCCCCACACACACACACACACACGCACATTCACACACTCACACTCTCTCTCTCTCTCTCTCTCTCTGTAGCAAGATGTTGGGGTCTCATTTGTATTAATGTGGTGCTCACCTGGACGGCTGTAGGTTGTCATGTTGCTGTCACTGGTCCCGTTGCCGCCGTTACAGCAGTTAATACTACAGTCTTTGTGATTGGCACAAGCATTGGGCCAGGGATCTGCCAGCCATGGCTGATTGGCTGTTTCTCCCATATTCAACAACCCTGGCCTGGAAGGCACAGAACAAAAGACAATTCAGCATCAGTACTTACTCTCCTCCTAAACTCCATGGCAAAATGACTTTCTCCTCTTTACATTACCGCGGTAATAACCTCCCATTACGAGTCAATCAGAGTGAATATTTCATGATACTATTTATTATGCAGACTTATGAAATTCAATAAATTATTCCAGCTCTGTATGACTTCCATGAGGTGAAATGTGAAACACAACTCCCGGACGTGCCCTGAGGACGAGACGTCAACCGACAGTTACGGAACCAGAGTGTCAGACTCTCCGTAGTCCACGATGAATTTTTAACTGTTTTTTTTTTTTTTTTTTTTTTTTGCGGAGCAGAGCAGGGTCAGAAGACGTTAGCGGAGGAATGCAGTGACTAGAACAAACAGTCTGTAGGTCCACGTATGCGGCGGGGGATGTAGAGGAGCACTGAGGCGAGGGTCCGGTCTCGGGTACACAATGTCAGTGTTTTCTCTGGCAGTGTATACATGTACGGATGCGTGTGGTTTAAAATGGCATTACGTGAAGTCATATTTTCTGCATAAAAGACCACGCTAATGAAATAAACCAATTTTATTGGCTTTATCTGAGGATTTAATTAGAGATACTCGGCCAAGCACGTAAAACTCACCGGCGTGTTCGTGAATTACCATAAGCTAAAGACGAATAAAACACGAGTCCATTCTGAGGATTTCCAGAATGGTGCATTTGTGTAGAAAATCATTAGTTTAGCTCAATCCTCCGAAACCACCCATTTTCACCACTGTGGTGATATCAAGCAGTAATGGGTGTGGGACCTGTATGGGGTGTTTTTGTGTGTGTGTGCGTGTGAGTTACAAAGGTAGACATCTCCCCCTAGTGTCCATAATAAGGTAGAATATCATTACCTTTTCTTTTGTGAAACATATTTTCTCTCTCTCCCTCTTTCTCATTCTCTCTGTCTTTACATTTCTCTCTCTCTATATGTTTCATGTCTGTATTCATACACACATACACACGCACGCACACACACAATCTCCTACCTTCCGGCACTGCAGATAGACTCCCCTCCTCTCTGATAGGCCACTGGAAAAAAGCAGAGAGACCGTCAGGTATTTGCAGTATGTATTAAACATAAATTATAAAACAAACAGATGGAACGGGCATGTCACTGGAGACATGCCACCTCTTGTTTCAATATAGCAATTCCTGTGACTAATCACAACACAACACAACACAACACAACACAACACAACACACAAGTCTCATTTATGAGTCATGCCATTTGCACTTTTTGATACAAACACAACTTTCCTACACCTGGCGTGTGAGAAAACAAGAGCTGAATAACAAGCCAATCAAAATCGGATCCCGTTACCCCAGGCCACGTACACTCTAAATAATGGGTTTTCAGTGCATGTGCATTTTTACATGAGTAGAGTGTTAGTCATTTAGGCCACACCTTTAAAGGCCTTCTGTGCATTGACTGAGTGGGAGTGTGTGACATGTGGATGCATGGCACTGTGGTCACTTTTGACTGAACGGGGAAAGGTTGATGAGAATTAACGCTTAACGAGCACCTTTAGTTCATTTCATTTTCCCAGAACTACTGACTTCTGTTTACAGTTAAAGTGCTCATCAAAATAACCACACACTGCACTGGCTTGCTTTAGCCCTTTCATGTGTCTTGCGTGACAAAGAAAATTTTTTTCTTTTTTTTTTTTTTTTGGGTGTTACACTCTGTAAAAGATGACTTTGTGTGACATGAAAGACTCTAACTGGATAACTTAAGCCTTTTGTCACTCAATTTGTCCCTATTTTCATGGACAGACGGAGGGAGGACACGAAAAAGTTGCATGCTATTTGGCAAAGGGGAAACAGCTCAGTAACCACAAGGCTGTGAGTAAAAAGCTTGCAGAGAATGCTTGGCTCTATGCCAGGGTGTCCTTGAAGAAGAAACAGACCCTGAAGCAAGACAAAACACTAACCACTTAAGTAATTTTTTTCTTTCAAACACATTTCTAGACTCATAAATATGTGAATGTGTTAAAAAATGTTAAGGAATTCTTTGTTGTCTTGACCAGAGAATCACAGTGATGTTTAAGGGTATTAGCATGAGTGTGTGTTGGTTTTTGGGAACAGAGAAGAGAACATTGTGCATCTTTTTGTAATACGTAAATGTCGTGATACACAGATAACAAGCTTACCTGTCGGAGTGAAGGTGAAAGATGGAACTGAAGGAAGAAAAACATGTCACAAAGAGAGAGGGAGAGAGGGAGAGAGAGAGAGAGAGAGAGAGAGAGAGAGAGAGAAATGTGAGTTGTACATCTTCTAACATTAATAGCAGGAAATCTATATAATCTTTGAAAAAAAAAATCATATACATTTATACATCCAACAGACTAATGGCTGAGAACTTATAACTGTTTGAGGTGGGAATAGTGTGCTCTAGCACACACTTCTGCAGAAGTGTATGTAAGAGAGAGAGAGAGAGAGAGAGAGAGAGAGAGAGAGAGAGAGAGAGAGAGAGAGAGAGAGAGAGAGAGAGAGAGAGAGAGAGAGGCTGAAGCTCAGTTCCTGCTGTACAGAAGGTAATGGAGGTCAGTGTATGTACAAAAGAGCAGATAATTGAGTTGGTGCAACACTAATGTCACGTTTGGCAGTTGGGCACACCTCTCCCAAACCCCCCCCCCCCTTTCTCCCACAACCCCCTGCACCACTGTAACCGCCTCGTGAAGAAGCAAAGCGTCCGCTAACACATCCACCAAATGTCAGCCTTTGAATGTCAGCACAGACTCTGACGTGTTGTGTTGCCTCTGATAGTCACAAGCTTTGAGCTCTTTGAGCCAGAAAAAAAAAAGATTACACCAAACACGTCTCTCTCTCCCTCTCTCTCTCTCTCCTTATCAGTTTATCTGCTTCCCTGCTTTGAGGATCAAAGCAGCTGACACCAGTCATGACAGATAGTACCAGGAGAAGGAAAGAAAAAAAAAAGTTAATGTGATAGACATGAATGAAAGAAATGAAATTACCATGGTGACATTGACAGCAGTGTGAGCTCTGGCCCTTTCTGAACCCTTGCCTTACAGCTTACTGGCTTCTTTCAAAACCACATTAACACTGTCTTGGCCAATCTTCCTGTCCCTGAATTTTTCTCCTCATCTGCTGGGCCTTCCAGAACAGGGCTGAGATCACATGTCAGCAAGCTGTTACTAGGGCTTACGATCGCTACATTTTGAGGAAATAGATGCTAGAATATGGGGAACACTGACTTAATAGTCTAAGTATTACTAAAATAATTTCGCATTAGACAGCCCTGCGAGGGTTATATAGTTTACTTTTTAAACTAAAGTTCTTATTTAAACAAAATGATGCTGACATAATTCTCATGTGTTCTTACAGAGGAAACATACTGCTCGTTCATGATCGTATCTGATCAAATATTGAGCCAAATTCCATTTAAGCGTCAGCAAACTCCACTGTTACTGAGTGAATATGCTCCTCAACTCAACCATCAAATATAAGGCTGCTACTCAGTCATTATCACAATTCAATCTGCTGTTTTTCACGAGGCTTTTCAAGCAGTTGTTGAGCAGAAACAAACTGCTCTATTGCACCTTCTCCTGATGCTGTTTTCAAGCAAGTATCAATCCTGTGAGAGGAGGAGGCACTTAATTAATTTTAATCGAAGCGAAGAGGACACTAAACATCCTCTCAATTATGGAATTTATCTCATTCATCTTTGTCTGCGTCTGAGGGTGTGCTTGTGTGTGCCAAACTTTCTAAACACAAAAACACACACACACAGAGCGCCTAGAGTCTTTTACAAAAGCATATAGGCACAGCAGTATGTAACCACATGCATCCAGGGACACACACAAGCACACACACATGCACACGCACACATACACACACACACACCACAAATTCACACTCACACACCACACACACACACACGCACGCACACAAACACACACACACAGACATACCCTTGCGGATGCCAGCGTAGCTACTGCTTAGGCCACTCCTCTTCTTGCGGTGTCGATATAGCCAGATGCTGAAGAGCATAAGGACCACCCAGCACGTGGCCCCTATCCCCGCTATAAAGGCCGGCTGCTTGACCACGTCAGAGAGCTGAGACAGTGTGTCTCTGTCCTCCCAGTTATCAATGACGTGGCCCTGAGAGTCTGACACACGGAGAAAAACACAGGGAGAGCGAACGTGAACAGGAGAGGAGGAATAAGAAAGCAAGATGTGACAGCAAATAGAATGAGCACAGATTGAAAAAAAAAAGTGTGTTTAAGTGAACTGGGGGGGGGGTTGCAAATATTAAGTGTAACCATGACTAAATATTCATTGTGTCTGCGAGCTCACGGTTGAGGCAGACTCAGTAAAGGTTTGATTTGAATAGTGGAAAACGTTTAGGACTCAACATTAGTCTGTGCATGCCACCGGTGTCATAGTGAACCACAAACTATGACAAGTCAGACAACTTTGTGAGATTACTGTTTTGCTCTGTACACACCTCCACTCAACAGTTCCCAGGAAAACAGCAGAGGAGGATGAGCAAACAGCGTTAAATGCTTTTTTTTAAAGTGGTGCTGTCATGCAATAGGAAACTTCAAAACACAGTCGTTATGCATGGCCTACAATTATTTGATTGCAGACTTAATGACTCTGTATTTAAAGCTGATGAATCAAGACACACGTTACGGCTTGTTAAAGACACCATGATGTGAGCATGCCATGAATGCACAAGTATGCAAACGCTGACGCAGATATGTCGATATGCACACCTGTTATCATCATAGCAACACAAAACGTCAAATTGTCACAACAGTAAAATAAACTTTTCAACTTAATAAGAAAAAGTTTCCTATTGATGAATAAAAACTATCCAAAAATTGCATTATATATTCTTATAGCATGTGTGCGTGCGTGTGTGTGTGCGTGTGTGTTTGTGTAAACTAAGTTCTCACCCAGCTGAAAGAATGTGACATCACTTTTGACCCCAGGGCCAGCACCGTTGCTAGCGGCAACTTCCACGCTGTAGCGGATGCCGGGGGACAAACTAGGGATAACGACTGAGAAAGTAGAGCCATCAACTGTACGGTTGACGTGGTAACGGCTTTCGTTGCCCAGGCACCAAATCTACGGGGAATACAAGAGAGAAAGGAGAACGAGAAGGAGTGAGACAAAACCAGGGCTTGTTACATGTTTTCAGGTCTTCCCAGACAATCAGAGCAAAAGTCTCATACAGCAATAACACTTTGGCTCTTAGCTGATTAAGCAGCAGTAACAATATAACTGACTGAAGCATACGGTCCACAATAGAGTTAGAAAAACAAATGAAGCATAGTCCACTAGGTGGCGATGTACTGCTTCCATTGTCTCACTCCTCCACATGTCTCTTTTCTGTCACCATCATACGTATGACAAGCAGTCACAGGCCCTTCTGTGTGTCACACAATGAGAGTCACTCCTGTTCTCCTCTCTTTTCTACCTTATATTCCTGAACTACTCCATTCTGCTCCTCTTCTGGAGGTGGTTGCCAAGCAACCAGGATGGCTGTCCCATTGGTGTCGCTCTTCGTCACGGTAACGTCTCGAGGGGCACCGCTAGGAGCTAAAACAGTTGAGCAGTCCGTGAGATAAAGCAGAACTCCGGCAAAAACTAAACAAAAACATCATTTTCACCCACGGCGACCCTCTCTTTTTCATCCAGCGCAACATGCTCTCTTAGTCCCAAAAAACAACAAAGCCAAAATCTATGCCCATATAGCACCTTTATCTCTAACCATACAATTTATTGCACATTAAGTGATTTCCGAAGGCTTATATAAACCCACAGACAGTGAGCCCTACAGCAAGTGTGTATCTTTATGTTATCAGGAAACGACTGGGAAGCCCAATTTGCTGCTTATTCTTGTGGAGAGAGAGGAATTAATCTTAAAGTTGCTGTGCTTTGTCAGTGCAGGCAGTAATTCACTGCTGAGTGTAATTAGAGTGAGTCACTTGTGCTTTAGGGCACGGTGGTTAATCTCTTTGTGATTAAATACAATTAAAAAAAATCAACCAAGTCAGTATTCTGATGCTGGGTCTACATGGAAGGACTGAGAAATCAATTTGACACAGTTTGTATCTCGCGTTCCATGAATTCTCTGTCGCAATGAAAAAGTGCACATCCAGAAACATGCTCAAAAACCACCTTAAACTAACACACACAGACACACACACCCACCCACACACAGCCACCCACCCACCCACCCACACACACACACACACACACACACACACACACACACACACACAAAAAATAAATGGCTGTTTGATGAGGCTTGTCCAATAGTTTGTTATGTATTAGACGTACTGAAGGGAGAAGTGTTTTAATAATGAATGAGAGACTCATTTTATTCCTCACCCTCCTGTCAGATCAAAGTCCACAGTTCTTTATTTAAGGTTTACACGCTAACACCGCGTCACTGTTTGCTCACCCTCTTCCAGAGTCCTGGCCACCTTCACTTCACTGTCCGCGCCTTGGAACTCGTCAAAGAACGGTCGCACTTTAAATTCGTACGTGACCCCCTTCTTGAGCTGAGGGACCACCGCCCCATCCTCTCCCGGGGTCCGAACCTCAAACACGCCCCACGGTCCGAGCGGTTCCCCCGACTCCGAGGAGGCCCGGTACAGAACCTTATAGCCTTGAATGTACTGAGACTGCTGTTCCACCTAGAGGTAGAAATAGATAAACACACACAGACATGAGATTGCGATGTCCAGTAACATTACGAATGCACAGTAAGACAACGACACAGAAAGACATTTTCTGGTCTGAAACGTTTTTCATGTCTATTCATAGCGACCAAACCAAGTCTAATCTGAGCTCCCGCACAAGAGCCATAATTATGGAGAATGTACACAGCTCTCTGTCAGTGGTGCAGACTAAGAGCAATCTGCGCATCAATAAATAACCCCACTTCAGACAGCTGTGGGCTGGTAACCGTGGCGACCGGAACATCCTCTCAGAGAGGGTATCTGCCTGCGGGCTGCGTTGGCCTTCCGGCCCTGTGGGAGATCTTAGGTTCCACACCCCCAGTCCAAACCCCCCCACCCCCCCCGGACCCCTTCCTTACGAGAGTCGACCGCAGCATGAGGTCAGCACAAGCCGTTTCCTGTGATCCTGGTACTGGTTAGGACACCGCTGCAGGTCGCCTTACACAACCCCCAGAGAGAGCCGCATGTTCAACACATTTAGCACCAGAAAAAAATGTAATAAAAAAATAAATAAAACTAAACGAAAAGCAAGAAATAAGCATTGGCCCAGAATACCGAAAAGAAATAAGTATTGGCCCAGAATACCAACAGCTGATAAGAAAAACTGGCTGGAAGACGTCAGCGCTCATTGTTGAAAGGATTTGTCAAGATAATGATAGCAGGACGTTCTCTGTGGACCTAACTGTTAAAATCGATGTATCTGGACCATACATGTTAATCTGGTTTTCATATGCTGATTGTTCTAGAGGCATTACTCACATTTCCTCTGCTCTGCTGGGAGCGTATTGCTTCATCAGCTTTTAGTCGACGGCACGATATCACGGTCGCGCGGTGTCTTCAGACTTCATTAGTTCACGAATACAGCATATTTCTCTCAAGACTTCAAAACATCTCTGGCCAAATTTTATTGACAACGGTCATCCGGATGCCTTCGCCTCAATCTTGCTTATAGGTTTTTTTTTTTTTTTTCCGGTCCCATTATTTACATTGTGTGTCTGTGTTTATAAGGCTGCTCTGACATGTGTGTATGTCAGCTCATTCATCAGGGTGAGCTCAGCCCCTGCAGCCTTCGTGGGGGAGAGAAACTCAAGCCCGCTTGAGAATGTTTAAACGACCTCTTTCAGCTCGGCTGATAAAAACTGGCTCTGGCAGCACAGGTGGTCTCCATTAGGGTGCAGGGCCGAAGGACTCGGGCAGAGCTGTGGTAATCTGTCCACATAGTGTGGCCACAACTGCAGCGTCACACACACACAGACACAGACACAGACACAGACACAGACACACAGACACAGACACACACACACACACACACACACACACACACAAACACACATGCTGCTGAGTTCTGCTCTTAACATGCTCCGTACACGCTCTAACAAAGAGCAGAGTGTTACTAACAGACCTAGGCCCGTGGCGTAGGGGGGGGGGGGTTGGGGTGCTTTCTAAGAAAACAGACTCGCAGTCGAACATGAAAATCGGACAGACGTGAAATGGATCTGCGGCGGGGAGGGAGAGGGGCTGCAGCGCATCTAATCGAATTATGGTTATGGGTGTCCACCGAGGGGGTCGTGCCACTCACCGTCCACTGCACCCTGACAGAGGAGGACGACAGGATGGTAGGGTTGTGCAGGTGGACCACCACGTCCCCCAACTCTTTCTGGATCTGCCGATGGTCCACGCCCTGGATGGTGGGTGGAGTGTCTGTGGACAAACGTTGAAATGTTGACAAGAAATAGCATAAGCATGTGAGACAAACCTAATCTATAAGTCATTTGTACTTCAATTGATTACAAAGTTTACTCTCTCTTTAAAATCAGAATCAGAATCAGAATTTGGTTTATTGCCAAGTAGGTTTACCCCTACAAGGAATTTTTCTTGGTGTGTTGGTGCACCATACAAATACAACATACAAATACAAATACTATACAAGTACAACACTAAACTAACACTAAAACTAACACTAACACAGAAGTCAGCTTTGTAAGAAGTAGCATTCAGAATCTACAGACTACATGAGACAAGTATAGCTGATCCATAAATACTGAAGAAACTGTCAATAATTTATCACCGCTCCTCCAGAAGAAAAGTAAAGTGAACTTGATCTCTCGTAGATATTACAGACCTTGAGTTCTGATGACATCACTGATTGGGCTGGGGTCACTGAGGCCATAGGCATTGGCTGCCCGCACCAGGAAGAGATAAACGGCACTAGGCTTCAGACCTTTTAGCACAAATGTTTCTGTCTTCACATGATCAGCCAGGGTAATCCAGCTACTCCCAGAGGCGTGACTGCAGAGAGATCGAGAACAGATGAGCTTGAGCTTAGACAGTCGAAAAAAGGCATTAAAATCATCAGAAACCTAACGTTAACTCGCTCATTCACTCACTCGCGCGCTCAGTAAAAGAGCTCACCTAAAGGCCTCAATGACGTAAGATGTGGGCGTGGCTCCGTTGGGGTTGGCCTTCCATGACAACGTGACGGAGGTGCGAGTGACGTCGGTTACCTCGGGTTTGGAGGGAGCGCTGGGGATCAGGTTAGGGTCTGTGGGTCTGCCAGGCTGCACCACAACTCCAAACTCTGATGAACAGAAACCATACATGGAGCTGAACGCATCAAGCTCTGTTTATGGACACTGAATGACATGCACTAAAGCCTCAGTACTGTCTAAATAAATTACTGCTCCAAGAACAGCACAGAGTTTCTAATCCCTGGTTTACAGTAAGAGAGGGAGACAATACCTTCCACTGACAGATGCGCCTTCCACGATGCTTCTCCACTGGGGTTGGAGGCCGTGCAGGTATACATCCCAGTGTCTCCAAGCTGAGTGCAACACACAAACAGACTCCATTAAAAGGCACAGTGTATTCACCCATATGCCAGTCCATGAACAGCAGAGAGAAAGCAAAGGTAATGTGACTGAAAGGATTCAGAGATGTCTGGTGTTGGCATCAAACGTCCTGGACAGCAGCGGCAGAGATGTAACATAGTCTTAGTGATTTGTGTGCGTGTCTGTGTCTGTCTGTGTGTGTGTGTGTGTGTGTGTGTGTGTGTGTGTGTGTGTGTGCATGTGTTGAAAAATTCCATCAGTCCAAACCTTGGCGTAGCGTATCTGCAGTGCGCCGTTATCCATTTGAGAGATGCGAGAATCATGGGTGGAAACTATAACTCCATCCTTCCTCCACAGCACTGTTGGGGTGGGGTTTCCTGTTGCTTGGCAATTAAGAACCACTGTGCCATCCACTGCCACCGTCTGGTTCTCCGGGCCCTGTCGGATCACGGGCGGAGGTCGATCCGAAACCACTGTTTCCAAAAAGCAAGAGTGAAAAGGAGAGTCAGAATCGAACAGGGTGGAGAAAAGAAGAGGAAGAAGAAAGAGAAGAAAACAGCATAATGAATGCAAAGAAGGATGTTGTGAACAATAGAAGGAGAAAATTAGGAGAAAGTAAATAAATTGGACCCTGGTGGGTGGCAGTGGAAAAAAAAAAGTGAGATTGGATTTATAGAAGCCTGAAGCAACTAGCTAATCATCTGGCAGCAGGAGCTGACCTCAGCCAAAAAAAAAAAAAAAAAAAAACCTCTAAGCCTACCTAATAAAAAAGAAAATCATTTAGACACCAGACTTCACTTTCACCCACCTCTGCAGCTAGAGTGGGGGATAAAAAAAAAAAAAATTCTTGAGATTCAAAAGCGGTTGAAGTGGGGTGGGGGGGACACCTTAAAAACAGCCTGAGGCAAAGACAGCCAGCCATTAACATACAAATGCGCCACCCAGAGAGTGGGGGAAGGACTGGCCAGTGGAAGAAATGCGAGACAGAGTGGAACACGAAGTACTTGGCAGATTAAATCAAACATGCTCCATCCTTGTTTCATTTCCATTAAGTGTAATTGAGTGTACATAGAGAGTGTGACTCCCATTTCCCATCAGCTAGTGTCTCTGCTGCAGTGGCAGAGAGAGAGAGATAGAGAGAGAGAGAGAGAGAGAGAGAGAGCATTAAAATTACCATATCATTACCTGTAGCCTAAAAAACAGCTACTGATTCGCTCTAAGCATAGACAGACACTGCATGCTCCAACCCCTGGCAATTATGTTCATTAAGATAATATATGTTCATAACCAGGACAGCCACCCATACAGGCTGTTTTTACAGGACCCAGTCTACTCTACTGCTGCAGCTGCTGCTACTGATGGGGGTACAGGTGCAATTATTTTTATACACCTTCAAGGCAGATCCTCAATTTTAATATCATGTTTTTAATAACTACTGTAATTATTACTTTTCTCATCTCTCCTGTCACTAGAATTCAGCAGATGAAGAGGTCATGCTGGATATCTGACAATACCGAGATAAAAACAGAACTTATGTGTGTGTTTTGTGTGTGTGTCGTGTGTGCGTGTGTGTGTGTGTATGTCTGCATACATTTTGGGGGGGGGGATAAATTGAAAAAAAGAAAAAAAAAGAAAAAAGGAATTGTGGGCAAGGACACTGTCAGTCTTTGTTGTGTACCACGTTGCCACGGTAACGGGAGCTTTCGAAGCCAGTGCGCACAAAGCGGAGGGATGCCTGTATTCATTCCAAAGACAATTAGCAGCCGAGGCATGTATGGTGTGGCTGGCCAAGCCCAATAAAGAGACTTACAGCAGACAGCTTACATGCCATATCATACAAAACCATCTACCAACAAATACTTTTGAAAAAATGAGACAGAAACACACAAAAACACAATGAAGGAGGTACAGCAACCTATGACAAAAGCCTCAACCCATTCCTCAGCGTTGGGGTTTGCGTGGGCACGACCATCCGTCGCATTAATTAATTCTTTTTAATTAATTAAGTCGTCTTTTAGCCCTATGTTGCGTGTTTTTGGTACAATTAAGTGGATGACAAGGTACATGTTTCAGGTGTTTGTAAGGTCTTCCTCACCATCTGTGACTTCCAACAGGGCTTTGGTGATAACGCTGCCTGCAATGTTGAGAGCCTGACAGCTGTAGAAACCCCCATCGGAACGCTGCACCGACGTGATGGTCAGATCACCTGTCTGAGAGACCGAGAAACGACTGGAAGGCTGAGGGGGCTGGTAGGAGAACAGCAGGTTCTGGAGAGAGAGAGAGAGAGAGAGAGAGAGAGAAGAATGCACTTTAAAGAGCTTTAGTGACAGATGTGTGCACGTGTAAGGCTTAAACATCTGTAACATGCACTTAAGTGCTGTGGAGGAAAAAGCCGTGGTTGAACACAGATGACTAAGTGTGTTTCCTCTGACTGTGCAGCAGACTGTGGGAGTACCTGGCTACCCTCTCTCTGCCAAAAGATAGCCGGCTGGGGGTTTCCCATGGCCTCACACTGGAAGGTGACCGTTCTCCCCACACCCACCACCTGGTTCCTGGGCCGAACCACAAAAGCAGGAGGCACTGCAGGAGAGACAGTCGGGTGTGGTCAGGTGACATACAATGAAACAGAATACAGTTTTTGTTTTTTGTTTAAAAAAAAAAAAGCATTTTGTAAAGCAACACTTTATATAATTTTATTCAGTAAAAGAAAAGAAGTATGCCTGAGAAATACATTACAACATATAGTAATAAGTCCCATTCCAGCAATACTGGCACAATCTGTCACATGAATGTTAAAGCAATTTATGATACAATGAGTGGATAGGAGACAGTGACATCATTACCTTTTCAGTCAGATAGATATTTGCTTTACCCGTTACTGTTAGCACAGTTGCTGATGTCAACAACTCTGCACATTTTAATAGTAGATAGAGGGTGATGATGGTATGATGATGGGTGGGGCTTGGCTCACTTCCTGTTACTATCATTATGATAGATGTAGTGGGAGATGACAACTTACCAGACATGACTAAAAGAGAACAGACACAAACAGAAGTAGACCATGAGTCAGCAGTCAGAGGGTACAATTTCAGTCACCACATTTTAGTACTGGGATACATGCTATCATTATGAAATTCACACATGAAAAGAGGACACATAGCAACACAAATACACATGCAAGACATAAACGCATGGACCATGGAGACACAAAGTACAAATAAACACACACACACAAGATAATACAAAGAACTTCAACGAAAAAAAAGCCATGCATCAGTTTGATCAGACGCCCAAGAATGATGAAGGTTATTGGCACACTTCAGCCAGGTAGAAATGTCCTAATTACTGACACTGGAGGTGTAAAACACTGTAAAGACTTACATATCCTTAATCGTTAAAATGAAAGATTTATTAACGCATTAGCTAACATCTATTTCTGGCTCACTCCTCTTGAGCGCATGCATTATGTTACCGATGTGAATCCATTATCTGAGCGCTCTATCCTTAAACCGCAGCATGGATGCTAAGTGCTAACCACTGACAATCTTCTACTCTCAGAGGGTGCTCCCTAACCACAGCACTAACCATAACATTAACGTAGGCCTGTTTCTGGCATTTTTACATCCCCGCCGCTAGCTCCGTTCCTAACTCCACTTGTCAACTATGCCACCGTCTGAGGTAGGTATCTAGGGCGCAAGGCTTCGAGGAAAAAGTGCTAGCTTCATGCAAAATCCTCCCGTGGGCTGATTAATTTAGGATGAAAGCTGAGGGGTGCTTTCACACTGGGTTTTCTCAGCGGTGTGGCTGTTTAGGCAGCAGGCTCCTGTGTTTGATGAGGAATTCCACTGAGAAACTAGCTCACTGTGTCTCACATACGTGTCCTACTGATCTGCTCCACATTACTTACTTGCCACTGACACATATATTCTCTCTCTCTCTCTCTCTCTCTCTCTGGCTCCCTCTCTCTCTGCCTCCCTCTCTCTCTCTCTCTGTCTCTCTCACCCTGCCTCTCTCTCTCTCTCTCTCTTTCTCTCTCTCTCTCTCTGCCTCTCTCTCCTTTTCTAAAAACAATGTTCTGTGGTTTGTGGTTAAGAATGCTCTGGAGAGAGAATATAACCAAGTCTATGTGAAGGTAAAATGAGGAGAACTGTGTGGAAATCTTTATTTAAAAACTTCTCAACACAATAACTTTTGTAAATGTTTTTATCAAGACAGCACGATATGCCACAATCGGATATGACGTGATATGATATTATATATGATAGGACATACAGTGATATGACGCACTTTTTCTCTAATGCTAACTTATGAGAACATATACACAAAAAAATGTGTCCACTGATGGGATAACAGAGGAGCAAAACGAGAGAGAGAAACTTCTTGCTGTTGGACACAGTCACGCCCTTTGACCCTGCTCTCCCTCTCACAGACTGGTTTTCTGAAGCAATGACTTGATTAATATGAGAACAGCAGACATCAAACGCGCCCGAGGCTTCCTCCCAGCATGCAGCACAGCTAGAGGAGAACATGCCGTATCTTGTAGGACGTGTCCTGCCTGACTCTATCTGTTTGGCTTGGCTTTTGGCAGGGCTGTGTATCCCTGACCAAATTCCAACTCTGTAGACTATACACAAAACCAGCTACTGGGCTAGCTGCCTGAGAGTTCATAGCCTATGTAAGCATTTCGTGCTTTCATTTATGGAACTTTGTTTAGTGTAGCCCCTTAAGCTGTCTTCCTAAAGTTTCTTTCTCGAATTATTAATGTCCTTTGCGGTCAGATTTTTTGATATATTAAATTCACGTCATCTAATTTAATTCAGATGGTGTGGTACAATGATCGCATATTTTCTGGCAGAAGACATTATGTCAACCACAAGAAAGCAGTCACACTTAACAAAACGCTCAAAACGGACTGCTCTCGTACAAACAGACTGACGCAGTCTGAAAAACAAACACACACACACACCCTAACACGCGTGCTCTCTAACACCCAAATGCAAACATAAGCCTGTACTGCTGAATGGCATGCTATCGCACTGCATTGTTCATAGTGAAAACCCAACAAGTGACCCCTGACATGTAAAATGTGTTTTATTGAAGGGACCGGGGCCAGGGGAATGAATTCCTTTGGCAGGTTTATTGAGTGGTTCTGAAGGAGATGGGGAGGACACAGATGAACATTTGTCTTTGCTAAGCTAAGAGTAGAGGAAAGAGAGAGAGAGAGAGAGAGAGAGAGAGAGAGAGAGAGAGAGGGAGAGGGAGAGGGAGAGAGAGAGAGAAAGAGAAAGGCATTGTGTCAGGAACTAGGACTTAGAGAGAAGGCCATGGGACAAGGCCTGGGTTGTTTGGACCCCTACAAGACCCACTGGACCTGCTGGCTTGAAGGTGTGAAAAGCTTTGCATGGGAGTGTTGGGTTGAGTTACGACCCCATCAAGGCCTGAGGCATGTTTGGACAGAGTTACGACCCCCCAGTGCAGACATAAAACCACAGAGGGGTGTCGGCATGGACTCTCCTCCGGTTGCTTGAGCCGGATTAATTCTCACAAACTAGTCCCGACCCCCCCACTCCACCCCCCACCCCCTTTCAGTCCATTCAGGCCCCTCCACTCAACCCCAGGGTCTTTAAAACAAGGTACAATATGACTCTACAGCTAACTGAACAAGCTAGCGTCTTGTAATCCTTTTCTAGCAGGCATAAATGACACTGGTGCACTCTCATCAAAAAAAGGAAAAAAAAAATAGCCAACACTGCTTACCAAACTAGGTTGCTTTAATCAGAGTTTAGCCTCAGGAATAATTATGGCTACCATAAAACTGCTCCAGGGATTTTTTTATGATGTTCACACCAGTTGTGCTGAGTGTTCAGGGTGAAAGAGTGAGGCCATGGAAAATTAGAAAACTAAGGGAAAGAAAGAGACAAAGAAAGAAGGAAAGA